>NC_073385.1:39222230-39522230 GCF_028641065.1 Leucoraja erinaceus
CCCCTGGCGGGCGATGGTAAGTTCCGTGCCCGTTTAAGCCGCGCGGGGCGATGTTAGACCCCGCTCAGAGTAATTTAAACCCCGCGATTCCGGCGGGAGAAGTTGCCATTGCAGGAGCTCCGAAAAGCGGTCTCCCACCAGGGACCTGCGAGCTCCCGATGTTCCTGTCCGGCTTGCAGCCGGAGCCTCCGAGGATCCGAAGTCGGATTGCAGCTGCATGCCACCACAGTTCCCCCGCTCCGGTCGCCCACCTCCACGATGGCGAGTCGACAGGCTCCGCGACTGGAGCCCTCAGGGTGGTTCCGGTTGGAGGCCGCCGCCGGCACCACGATGTTAGGCCCAACGACACCGGAGACCCAAGAGGAAAAAAGTCTGGTCCCCGTACAGAGAAGAGATTAAACGCCCCCCCCCCCCCGCCCCCACATATACATAGAGTTAAAAAATAATAACAATTAGAACCAAAAACATACATCTAACGGGACAAAAATAAAAAAGACAGACGGATTGCAATCGAGCCGCTGCCGTTAGGCGCCGCCACACTCCAGTAGTAATATTATATTACTTGGACGTTGTCACAAGATTGCTGGGATTACGAACTGTGAGGATACCCAGGGAATACAGTGGCATATAGATCAGCTACAGATATGGGTGGAGAAATGGAAGATGCAGTTTAATCCGAGCAAGTGTGAGGTGTTGCACTTTGGGAGGTCAAGTATTAAAGGGAAAATGTACAATTAATGGCATGACCCTTGACAGCATCGATGTACAGAGGGATTTTGGGGGTCCAAATCCATAACTCCCCGAAAATGGCAACACAAGCAAACAGAATGCTAAAGAAGGACATGATACGCTTGGTTTCATATGTTGTAGCATTGCATACAAGGAAGTCATGAAGCTCCTTAATCGGACTTTGGTTAGACTGCATTTGGAGTATGTCGTGCAGTTCAGGTCATCCCATCACAGGATGTGGAAAATAGTTAAATATTTTGTTCTTCCACATAACCCTATTAGAGGAGGTTTATCAGAATAGGGGCTACTCGCTATCAGGGGAGATTGGACAGACATGCATTGTTCTCTCTCGAACTCCAGAGCTTTTGGGGAGAACTGACAAAAGTATATAAAATTATGAGGGGCACAGATAGGGTTGACAGAACCTTTTTCCCAGGATGGAAAAATCAAATACTACAGGGCATAGCTTAAGGTGTGGGGGGCAAAGTTTAAAGGAGATAGGTGGGGCAATTATTTTAAAACAATAGACAATAGGTGCAGGAGTAGGCCATTCAGCCCTTCATGCCAGCACCGCCGTTCACTGTGATCATCCACAATCAGTACCCCGCTCCTGCCTTCTCCCCATATCCCTTGACTCCACTTTCTTTAAGAGCTCTATCTAACTCTCTCTTGAAAGCATCCAGAGAATTGGCCTCCACTGCCCTCTGAGGCAGGGAATACCACAGATTCACAACTCTCTGGGTGAAAAAGTTTTTCTTCATCTCTGCTCTAAATGCCCAACCCCTTATTCTTAAACTGTGGCCCTGGTTCTGGACTCCCCCAACACTAGAAACGTCTCCTGCCTCTAGCATGTCCAATCCCTTAATAATCTTATATGTTGCAATAAGATTCCCTCTCATCCTTCTAAATTCCAGTGTATACAAGCCCAGTCGCTCTAAACTATCAACATATGACAGTCCAGCCATCCCGGGAATTAACCTTGTGAACCTACGCTGCACTCCCTCAATAGCAAGAATGTCCTTCCTCATATCCTGTCATCTGCAAATCTGCTAATGTTACTTTTAATCCCTTCATCTAAATCATTAAATCTATATTGTAAATAACTGCGGTCCCAGCACCGAACCTTGCAGTACCCCACTAGTCACCGCCTGCCATTCTGAATGGAACCCGTTTATCCCTACTCTTTGTTTCCTGTCTGCCAACCAATTTTCTATCCATGTCGATACCCTACCCCCAATACCATGTGCTCTAATTTTGCCCACTAACCTCCAATGTGGGACCTTATCAAATGCTTCCTGAAAGTCCAGGCACACTACATCCACTGGCTCTTCCTTGTCCATTTTCCTAGTTACATCCTCAATAAATTCCAGAAGATTAGTTAAGCACAATTTCCCCTTCGTAAATCCATGCTAACTTGGACCAATCCTGTTACTGCTATCCAAATGTGCCGCTATTTCATCTTTTATAATTAACTCCAACATCTACCCCACTACCGATGTCAGGCTAACTGGTCTATAACTCTGTTTTCTCTCTCCCGTCTTTCTTAAAAAGTGGGATAACATTAGCTACCCTCCAATCAACAGGAACTGATCCTGAATCTATAGAACATTGGGAAATGATCATCAATGTGTCCACAATTTCTAGAGCCACTTCCTTAAGTACCCTGGGATGCAGACCATCAGGCCCTGGGGATTTATCAGCCTTCAGTCCCATCAGTCTACCCAACACCATTTCCTGCCTAATGTGAATTTCCTTCAGTTCCTCCATCACCCTAGGTCAGGGTGGGGAACCTTTTCATGTTGGAAGGCCGCATTAAATTAGCTGTAATCTAATAAGGCCGCATCCAAGAAACTTCAATTAGACTGTACATTATTTGTAAAAATCGAACTACTATGTACTAACTTCAAGAAAATGAAAACATTTTGTTAATTCTCAAGGTAACCAACCTTTTAATTACTTTGTTGTGACTGCTTTGTGGGAAAGCATGTGAATATTTGGTTGCAACATGGAGGTACGCAGTTTCAACTGATGTTCTAGATGGGTATCCATCATTTGTGACCTTAAGAGCGTATTGATTTGGATTAGGTAGGAGAATGTAGACTCACAGCAATAAGTGCTTGAAAAGCAAGAAAGCATTTTTCGTGCATGTTGCCGAAGACGTGGGTATTCTATTGCATTTTTCCATATTTCAATCGGATCTTTCTTAGCATCAAATAAAGACTTTAACATGTCATCTTCTGAGAGCTCAATCAATTCCATCTTTAGTTCTTTAGGAGCCTAGCCTTGGGGATATCAACTAGGTGAGGTTGAAATGCTAATTTGAGTGTGATGTCATGATTCTCAGACAGTGAACCTTTCATTGTATTCTTCAATTAATACAAATATAACAGCTGCGATTCCTCAAATGATTCGCATGAATCCTCCTACTCATCAATGACCTTCGCTAACTGGGGAAAATGTTCATCCGAAATTTCATTTTGAAGAGGAGTTTTGAAAAAAGATAGCTTACCTTGCAAAGAAACATTCGTCAATTTGCTTTGACATATCACACAGAAATGCAGTATTTCTACAGAAATCTTCTTTCTGATTCTGTTCTTCATGAAATCAAACTACCTGTTCTCGCAACGATAAAAATGTTGCTAACACCTGTCCCTGCGATAGCCAACGCACTTTACAATGATACAGCAAATCCACACTGAATGCCTCATCGTCCAACTGTAGCATATTACAAAACTGACGATGCCGTGTTGCATTTGCACAAATATAGTTAACCATACTTATAACTTGGTGCAAAGTGGCACTTAAAATAGTAGATTTAGCACAGAGATTTTGCTGATGTAAGATACAGTGAAAAGAAATGAGAGCATCTGGATCTGATACCTTTTTTATCTGTGCAATAAACCCTTCACATTTTCCTGTCATGGAAGATGCACTAAATTAACTAAATCCAGTCTAACTGCACGACATTTATCTTGAAAGTTTTTGAAGAAATCTATTCCTTGTGTTCTGCCCGTAAGAGTGCCCAAAGTGAGTAACTCTTCGTACCAAAGAAAATCTTCTGTTATGTTATGCCGTTGGGTCCCTCGGGTACATCCAACCTGTGTGACGTGTCCACGGGCCAGCTGCGGCCTGTTGTTCCGGCGGCCTGGCGCGGTCGCGTGATCGATGTCATCCATTGGCTGGCTCACCTGTCTATCTGGCCCACGGTTGCCATGGTGGCTGCGAGGTTTATATGGCACGGGCTGCGGAAGCAAGTCGGACGCTGGGCCCGGAGCGTGCATTCGTGCCAAACATCTAAGGTACATCGAAACATCCGTGAGCCGGTTCACGATTCTGCGGTGCCACGCCGGCGGTTCAACCACATGCACGTGAACACGTGGGGCCGCTGCCTCCGTCCCGGGGTGTTTCACACCTGCTGACGGTGGTGGACAGTTTTACACGGTGGCCGGAGGCCATCCCGCTAATGGGCACTTCTGCCCAGTCATGCGCTCATGCCCTTGTGGCTAATTGGGTGGCCCGCTTCGGGGTTCCTCTGGACATCACATCAGACCGGCGTGCCCAGTTCATTTCTGAACTGTGGTCCGCGATGGCCTGCCTGCTGGGGGCGCAGCTCCACCATTCGGCAGCGTACCATCCCCAGTCGAATGGGTTCACAGACCCCGAGTGGATGGACGAGTTGCCATGGGTCCGGTTGGGGATTCGGACTGCCCCTCAAGGAGGATTTGTCATCATCCTCAGCGGAACTGGTGTATGGCGCTCCACTCACTGTCCCCGGGGAATTTGTCCCGGCCGCTTATGGGTCGCGGTAACCGCCGTCATCTGTGTTGGTGCACTTGCGGGTGAGGGTTGGCGCCCTATCTCCCGTCCCGACGTCTCGTCATGGGGTGGCCCCATCCTATGAGCCACCGGCGCTGGTGGACCGTCCGTATGACTTTCTGCGCCATGACGCCCACAGGCCGCCCTTGCAGCACCCTTATCAAGGTCCCTTTTGGGTGCTGCAGCAAGGACACACGAAATTAGTCTTGGACATGAGGGGTCTGCAGGAAACTGTATCCGTGGCTTGTTTAAAACCAGCCCACCTGGACCTGAGCGAGCCAGTACAGGTGGCTCAACCTCCCCGTCGCTCCGGGTCCCCTTGAATTATTCCAGACCGGACAAGTCCCCTGTGCGAGGGGACGTATCTACGCAATCTGGCCGCCTCTTTCGCCGTCCTGTCCGTTTCGGTGCCTCTGGTTCTGGCGGCACCTGGTGGTAAGCCACGGGCAGAGCGAACCCTCGGCTCTGGGGTGAGGAGTTAGGGGTCTCGGTGTGGGAGGCACAGGTCACGGGGTTGACCCTTAGGGGTATTTAAGGTCGGGCAACACCCATGCCCATTTGAGTAGCGAGCTGTATCTTACCGATTAAAAGACGTCTCAAGCACACAACTTGTGTCCGCTTAGTTTTTGGCTGGACTCCTGTGTCCCCTCTATAATACGTTAATTTTAAAATTAAAATAAAAATAATAAAAGACGAACAAAAACATATTAATAAAAATAAAAGGATTTGTTCTACAAAATTTGGATTCAATCAAAAGGCCACACTTAATGGGGTAGAAGGCCGCATGCCGCATTAAGGCCGCAGGTTCCCCATCCCTGCCCTAGGTCATCTGGCCACAGGTACATCCGGGAGAATGCTTATCTTCCTTGGTGAAGACAGATCCAAAGTAACTGTTCAACTCCTCTGCCATCTCCTTGTTCCACACAATAAATTCACCTGTTTCTTTCTTCAAGGGTCCAACTTTGGTCAACACATTTTTTCCTCTACATACCTAAAGAAGCTTTTACTACCCTCATTTATATTCTTGGCTAGCTTACTTTCTCCCCGTATTGCCTTTAAAAGTTTCCCAATCCTCTGGCTTCCCGCTCATCTTTGCTATGTTATACTTCTCTTTTATGTTTATACGGTCCTTGACTTCCCTTGTCAGACACGGTCACCCCTTACTCCTCATAGAATCTTTCTTCCTCTTATTGACAGGTAAAACCCACGGAATTTGAGAGAGAAGTTGCGATTTTGATGTTTCCTTCCTCTAAACCAGTGGTTGCATTTTCAGAATAGGAGATTGGCCATAACACCCTTAGACATAGAAGCAGAATTAGGCCATTCGGCCCACTGAGTCTACTCTGCCATTAGACCATGGCTGATCTATTTCTCCCTTTCAACTCAATCAGTTAGCATTTTGAAATTATTTGAATGCTCAAAAGTACTTCAATTTTTTAATACTTTATAAGACAAAGCTACAGCTCAATTTCCTTCTAATTCTCAACAATAGTACCCATCTATACAAGTCCAAAACATTTGCTGCAAAAGATTAATGCTCCAGCAACATCCTGCTTCAGTAGGCCCATGTGATCAGTCCAGGGAAAAGCAGGCAGGTACCCGACCAACAATTCAACTAAGAAGCCATTGGAAATTTAGCATTAAATAAGACTCTGACATAAGTCAAAGTCTGGGTCAGTGCATTATAGTGGACAGAGCACAGCTCTCACAACTTTTTTTCTGTTTCCAGCCGGGCAACCTAGGCAGCTTTTTAGGTTGCCAATTGACAGTTTATGTGGTCATTTAAGACAGCTTGCATGACGCGTGCGATAATGTGCTCAGACGAAGTACGTAGCTACCAGTCGGAATTATGCTCAATGAAGCATTCACATATTATTTCTGTTTCAAATAAAGTCACAAACTAAACATATTCACCAATCAAGACATGATACATACCACAATGACATGCAGCAAAATTATAATACAGTATCTCAACTCTTTTTACGGTGCAATGAATGCAATTTCTATTATTTCTTTCCACTTCCAAACAAAAATGTGGTTGGATTATTCAGCGTATGATCAACCTCGGTGAGACCGAGTGCAGGCTTGGCGATCGCTTCACACACCTCCACTCAGTTCGCAATAACCAACTTGATCTCCCGCACTTCAACTCCCTCTCCCATTACGAATCCGACCTTTCTGTCCTGGGCCTCCTCCATGGCCAGAGTGAGGCCCACCGTAAATTGGAGGAGCAGCACCTCATATTTCGCTGGGCAGTTTACACCCCAGCGGTATATTGGCCTCAAACTGCTTTCTCCTCCCCTCCCCAGCTCTCCCTCAACCCACTGTCTCCGCCTCTTCCTTTCTTCTTCCCGCCCCCCCCCCCCCCCCCCCCCCACCCTCACATCAGTCTGAAGAAGGGTGTCGACCCGAAACGTCGCCTATTTCTTCGCTCCACAGATGCTGCCTCACCCGGAGTTTCTCCAGCATTTTTGTCTACCCATTCACAAAAGTTCTGTTGTCCCACTTTCCTCACCCACTCCCTACACATTAGGAGTAATTTTACAGAGACAAGTTAACCTACAAAGCCAATGTGTCTTTGGGATGTGGGAGGAAACCCACTCGCTTGCAGGGAGAATGTGCAAATTCAACACAGACACTGCCCGAGGACAGGATCGAACACAGATCTCTGGCATGCGAGGCAGCAAGTCTACCAGCTGTGCCACTATATTTTGTTTTCCAACGCACAAAAAAAAATCATACGTTGATAACTTTGGTTACTAAAAAAAAAAAACTATCCATTTTCAGTCTTAAATCTCCAAGTGATGCTATGTCCTCCTTTACAGCTACTGTATGTTTTAATTCAGTTCAAGACTATGGGACAGTACATTGGACATAAAGTGCCAGAGACCCGGAATTGATCCTGAATATGGGTGCTGTCTGTATGGAATTTGCTCCTTTTCCCTTTGATCGCATGGGTTTTCTCTGGGTGTTCTGGTTACCTTCCACGTTCCAAAGGTGTGAAGGAACCTTTCTCAGACCCAACCCAAAACATAATGTTTTCCTTTTGTCCAGAGATTCTGTCTGACCTGTTGAGTTACTCCAGCTTTTTGTGTCTATATTCAGTTTAAATCAGCATCTGCAGTTCTTTCCTACACACACACAAATACTATACGATAGAACTTCTAAAAACACTAAAACCAGAGGGAGTCTAAAGAAGGGTCTCTACCTAAAACGTCATCCAATTTCTTCTATCCAGAGACGCTGGCTGCTCCATGGAGTTCCCCCGCACAACTAAAGCATGGAATAGTCTTCAGTTACCCAACCAGACGCAATTAAATTTAAGGTAGCTCTTTATTCCCCAAGAACCCTTTTTTGCTTAAGTCCAAGTCAAGAGTTAAGAGAGTTTTATTGTCATGTGTCCCAGATAGGACAATGAAATTCTTGCTTGCTGCAGCACAACAGAATATGTAACCATAATACTCAACAGGAGATAAAAGCTCAGTGTGTCTATATACCATAGACCATATATATATATATATATATATATAATAACAGCCTTTTGCACTTTATCTGTTTATTTATTGTGTGTATATATATAGATATAGATAGATATAGATATAGATATATATATATATCTATATCTATATCTATATATATATCTATATCTATATATTTATATATATATATATATATATATATATCTCTATATATATATATATATATATATATCTATATCTATATCTATCTATATCTATATATATACACACAATAAATAAACAGATAAAGTGCAAAAGGCTGTTATTGTTCAGAGTTTGGTGGTGAACACTCCATCACCTCCAGTTTAAATTCCATTTGGAATATTTTTGCAGGACCAGGAAACCAAGAAGCAAGAGTTACTCCAGGGAGTTACTCCAGCTCCAGGGAGTGATTCTGCGTTGGTTTTCAGCGGTCGCGGCGAGGCGGCGACCGGACAGCAATGACAGCCAGGTCTACCACAATGCATAGGGAGGAAGTGCCCGGCGCCGACCAGTTGCCGTGGCAGTGCGCAAGTGCAGGGCGGCCGATGATGTGCTGGCCGTGGTTGTGCGCATGTGCAGGCCGTGGCAGTGCGCATGTGCAAGGCGGCTGGCCGTGCCGGCGATTGAGGAGCGGCCGGAGAGCAGAGACCCGGACTGCGGGCGGAGACGGAGAATTTCAGAGAGAGAGAGAGAGAGATAGAGAGGGGGTCCCGCTCAGAGTTGAACGGCAGGTGTCCCGGGTGCTTGCCAAGCCGGGCAAAATGACACGGCTTTTAGGTTGCTTGGCGGGTCTTTAGGTGGCCATTGGCACCCGGGCAACTGCTAATTTCGAGCCCTGCAGAGAAACCCCAGAGAGTAGCTTGTAAACTTCCCAGTAATGCACCACTCCTTTCCATTAAGAAAACTCGGACCAAAATGGCCTGGAAATTAGTTTCATCTCTCAGTCTCAATCTAATATGCCAATGTTCTTTTAAACTTTACCTTTTGACGCAGCTGAGAGCTGTTGCCTCACAACAGAGACCAGGGTCTGATCCTGACCTCAGGTGCTGTCTGTGTGGAGTTTGCACGTTCTCCCGTGACTGCATGGATTCATGCCAATTTCCACCCACATTGTCAGTTAATTGACTTCTAAATTGTCCTTTGTGTGTGAGGTGCAGATGAGAAAGTGGGATAAGATAGATTTAATGTGAACAGATGATCACTGGCGTGTGGACTCGGAGGGCCAAAGGGCCTTTTGCTATGCTGCATGTCAAAATACTAAACTTTTGCAGTTTAATTTCCATACATTGTGGTCATTTTAATGAAAAAGATAGAAATTAATTTGTTTTAATTAAACTATGCAGCACAAATTGATTTTATGTGTTGAAAAGCTGTCCAAGATTAGTTGTAAGTTTTACTATCATTGGATATAATTTACAAACACTTTGTAGGTGCCATGAGATTTCAGTTCCAGTATAATATGCATTCCTACCTGTCGATTCAATGTACTCCACACATCGTTCAATAAAAGCTGGTACAGGATTATCAGGAGTAACCACTTCTTCAAGGGGAACCCCAAAGTAATTACTCTCCCAATTTCTTCTTGCGGGTAGTGCAGGTCTCTGCCCCTTTGAAAGGTAATTCAATTATGTTTGCATATTTGCATTCAGTATAAATCAAAGTAGAATTTTACAAGCTTTCATTCTTAGCATTTATATTACTGTGGCACTACAACAATATTACTACTGGATAAGAAATTTCCAGACATTTATTGAGCTTTTCATAAAAACAAATTTGAAGAATGTGCAGAAATATTAGTCAAATCAGGCTGACATCAGCAGCTTTTAACTTTTAGATATGACCTTTAAGATCCAAAGACTTACATATTTAACATACTAATCAATCCTCAATTTTTTTTGGAAATAGTTAAAAACAATTTACAGAGAAATTACCAAACTATGCAATGAAATTAATATAAAAAGACTGACACAAAATAACATTTTGGTACCCAAATCAAAATCAGACCATTTTTTATGCTCCTAGAGGTGGTAGGACTGAAAAAACAGAACTCACTTTACCAAAAGGAATGTTCATACAAGTCCACTGGTAAAGCGATCCACAGTACAACATTGATTAACAGGCTTTGGATCTTTTTTATAATTACTTCTTAAATATCAGACTGCTTTGCTTAATAAAACCAATTTACAGTGCATTTCACTGATCATGAAAGTTCGTCATTTGGTTTGAATCAGAGCAGCCTGCAACTTAGAACAACTTGGTAACCAAAATACATTTCAAATTAAATACTTACCTTTTTGTTTGGCTTTTGTGGCTTTGGTTTTGCTGATTTCTTGTCTTTCTTAGGCCTCCTTACATCATCAACTTCTGGATCAGAAGCAATAGCAGGGTTATCAATCCCTGCTTTCCCACAACTATCTGGGGACAGTAAAGGATCTTCCTCACTCCCACGATGGGTTTTTCCTTTCTTTGGCTTGCGTGAAGATGGCACAGTTTCATCGTCATAATCAAAGCGTTCTCGCCTTCTATAGTATAATCTAGCCTTTCGAAATAGAGTCTTGGATTTGTATTTGTACTTTGAAGGCTTCCGTATTATTGGTTGCTTTGACAATCGATCAATTAAGCCATTTTCTTCTTCACCTTGAGAATTATTTCCTCCGGTCAAAGTTGACTTTTTTATGATCTTAGAAGTTTTTGAATCTTGGGGGATGGCGTATATTTCATCGTCCACTCTAGGTTTTAACAAAGAATCTCTTGGGACTGAGTAATTGTCAGTTGGATCTAGGTCATCTGGATGGCCAAATGGTGCTCGATTGTTTCTCTTTGGATTCTTACCAATTACCTGTTCAATGGTTTTCACCAGATTTGGATCAAGTTTTCTCACATCATGCCTCGTAACAACAGGTTTGGGTTTGATGGGTGGTGGCACTTTATGGTTGTCATGATTAACAATTGGACTGCTATGAACTGGATATTCGGACCCTTCAAAATCTGATCGATGTTTGGAACGATCATTGGATGATGGAAGCAACTGCACCTCATCCCCAATAGGGCTGTATGGTGGGGGTGCTTCATTGTCATCTTCTGAATCAGGATAATAATTGCAAGCTGGAGAGCTTGCTCGAGGAGACATGGAAAAGTCCTCACTTGCATTAGTGGATTCTCTGGTACTGTCAAATACATATGAATTTTCAATGCAATTTTTCTTCTCCAGAACTTCACTGAAGAATGGTGTGAATACCTCAGTTTGTCTATGATATTGTGATAGAGAATAAATAGCAGTGAATTTTGCAGCTATCTCAGTCGCTATGTGCTCACCCTCAGTCATCAACTCTTTAATTGCTTCATTTTCAAAAAAATCAGCTTGACTATCAGTAACTGCCACAAGCTGGACTGGAATGACATCCTGCACTTCTGCCAAAAAAGCACGGAGCATTGCCATGGAGGCTTTTCTTTTTGCTGAATAAACCAGAATATACCCATGGACTAACTCATCCTTTCGTACACAAATAGATGAGTGGTATGAAAGTATTGTAATCTGGATTCTTTTACGCTTTTCACCAATGATTTTCTCAAGCAGTAGTGAATTATTGTGACCAGGCTGAGCAGCACTGCAAAACTGAGATTCCAAGAATGGCGAAAGAATTAAGTCAACATTGAATGGGTCCCCACACATGGCACACATTACAATTCTCAAGTCAGCTTCTGACAGATCTTTAATACTGGGCAAAGGACTAACAATATTCAAGTTGTTTTTCAACGCTTCCAGGAGTCCTCTAAGAGCTTGCTTTATTTGGAATTCATGAAATTTGCGAGTATAGGTTCCAGATGGTACATCAACAAATGGACATTGCAACTTATTGGCAAGTTGCTGTCCTTGAAGTCTTAAAATTGGCAAGTTCTTGCTACCAATGTCTCTCTGGTTTGCTAATATAACTGTAAATGAAAGATTGGCTGTAAACTTGCCTTTCCTATTTGGGGTAGTTTCACTTCTGATCCGTTCTATGCAATCTGCCATAGAACCAAGTGACTCTGTAGTGTTATAAACACAGAAATAGCCATGAGGTTGATGTACTGTTGTCAGACCAGATGATACAAAAGTGTTGAGATCCACTGGTTGAAGATCCAGTTCATAAATCTTACCATCCAAAGTGTACTCATCATCAGTACATTGCACTCTGATTTCATTGGCTAGTTCTTGTGCAAGCCCATCCCTGCCTAAGAGAACAAGGATAAGCTTATCAATATTGGCACTATCCTGATACATCTGTGGCCGATTGTTATCAAACTGTATTAGGCTGGTAGAAAGTAATTGTTCCACCTTTACGTCCATGCAATTATGACTACTCAGACATGTTTCTTTAGTTGGGTGGTAGACAAATCCTATGTGTTTTAATAGAAGAGATTCCCGATCTGGTGCAAGTTTTTGTAAAGCTCTATATCTTGGTTCTTCACTTAGAACTGTATTAATTTCATTCATTTTGGGTGTTGCATTGAGATCTAGATCATAAAAAAGTTCTGAATGTTCAAAAAGCATTTCCTGGAATTCCTCTTTTGCTTTTTCAACTATTTCTCGTTGATGTCCACTGTAAACCTCTCGACGATCAGCATCAATTATAAACTTGCAAGCTTCGTTGTCCATGACAAAACATAATACATCTTCCCAGGGCTTCCCAGGTGTTATGAACTGTACCTTTTCAAGGTGCTTCTTAAACCTTTCTTTCATTTCAAACCTTCGCCTCTCAGAAATCAAATGTTGCACATGGTTATGATAAACCTTTTCTCCCTCCGATGTGCTGAGGAGGTCAAAGGGAAGTCTTTTATCATTCATATTATCGATGTGGTCAGTTTCATCCCAGGGTGTTTTTTCCAACACAACAAACCAGAGAGGAAAGTCAGGGCTCTGTTCCAAAATACTTTGAGCTTCTAACCAGTTCAACTTTTCAATCTCTTCAAGCTCAGGAAGAAGTATATTTAGAGCTTTTGGTAACAATGCGATATATTCCTCCCATCGCTTTCTAACATGTTCCTGTTTGAGCTGTTCTTTGTGCTTAGAAAATGTGTTTTTTGCCTTCTTCGTTCCTTCCAGCGTTACATACTCTTCATAATCAGGGTGATTTTTCAATTTATTACTAATCATTTTCCAATCTGCATGATAATCTTTTACAGCATGGACAATTAACTTTTCAAACTTGTCTGTTGCTGAAGCTACAAGTTGCCTTTGTTGCTTGTAAGCATCCAAATATGGAATAATCTTCGGCTTTCCCCGCGTTTTATCCAACAACTGAATTAAAGTAGCAAAGCACAAGTCCACATTCACATGAAACCGTGCTGAAGTTTCTATAACAGGCATGCTTTTTTTGTTGGTTGCAAAAGCCTGCACTTCACGCAGATAGTGATCGACACATTCATCACATTTTGTTGCTGCTATAACAACTGGTTTTTTTGTTTTAGCCAGCTGAGCTACAAGGTTATTTACAAACTTCAGCTGATCATCAAATTTCCTATTGCACCCTTTGCTCACATCAATGCACAAGAGGAAGCCATCGATGGTAAGCTTACCATCTGGCATCTGCTTCTGCTCAAAGTCTTGCTCCAAACCCAGCTGATCAGTGCAGATGTACATTAACTTTTCAGCTGATTGCAACCTTGATACAGCTGCTCGTTTTATATATAGTTGTAGGTTTGTGCTCCGATGAGGCAGAAATGTTTGGTCATCAATAAACTCAGTTTGTTCAATGACTTGTACTTTATATTCAGTTCCTTCCTCACTTGTGGGGTTTACGTCACCCCAGAACAGAAAATGGTCATTATTGACAACACGGCCTCCAAAATCAATCGTGCTGAGTACTGAGGTATGCTCTGGGTAATAATCATCAGCTTTTGGGTGCACATATCGATTGCACAAACAGGACTTTCCAACACCACTTGTACCTTTGTCCTTCTCTGTCCCTGATAATCCCACCACACTAATGCTGTATGTTGGGGGACGCAGTTCTTTGTTTTTTGCCATCATATTTTGTCAGTCATCCCTTTAGATTTGAACACAACATTGGAATGTGCTGCTTTATTTTGTAGTAAACTCACACATAAAGGGTCACTGCTTCGATTTGAGGCAATTCATACTGGTCCATTTCCATTGAAAATGCATTTTTCTTCTGAATTTTAGTTCTATCCATTGTTCCTCAACATTTAAGTTCTGTTTAAAACAAACAAAATCAGTTGAAAGGTTCAAATACTTAAGATAAAAAAATCCCAAATATCAAATGGATCATTAACTGGTAACTTTCATTCAATTGTAACAAATACAAGTGAAGATGAACAGACAATCCAGGGAAAAGTTTGATCTACTTCAACAATCTACATGAAATTAATTAAATATTACATCAAGTACAAAATGCATGGCTGAAATTTGGAAGCGATAAGGAAATAGAACTTCGTATAAAATTATGAGGCATAATAGCAGAAAAGAAAATGTAGATTTATATCCAAAATACATAACAGCAGGTGATTGTTTAATTACTCAAAGGCAAATATGTAATTGGGGAAATGTTAAAAACTAAAATATTTTATTAATGTTTGTTTTATCAGAATGTTTGAGGTGTTAACAAGTTGACTTAAATACAGTTCGTTTCATTACTTGGTAATGGCTACCTCATATGGTCCTTCAGTATTGGATTCTCGCAATATTTTCAGTTACGTAGTTATAATTTTTTCATTTTAATCTTGCAATAAAATACATCATAAAAATTCATTCAAATTCTGTTTATCTGATAGATTCAGATGGTCAAACATAAGAGGAAAGAAACGCTACATTTACGAAGTCTCAGGTTATAAATTACACGCACAGCTGCGGCAATTTCACCGCAGCCAAAACGTATGGATTGCCGAGCCTCACAGTGCGTTATGGCAGGTTTATAAAGTACTATTCTGTTGTACATACATTTATTATAAAATCTCACAGCATTCCGTGGAACTTACTATGTCGGATTTGTGACTCAACGCGACCAATTAAAAAATCGAATTGAACATGGTACATAAATTAGCAGTGACAATTTCCAGAGCTTCCCTTTTCAAGACACTTTTAAAACACGCAAAAAAATCATTTAGCGAGTAATGGGCACTCCAATGTCATCTCCTACAGACATCTTCAAAGGATTTAATACCCTCCCCCACTCCGAGCAGAAATCCTGAATCTGTACATTTTATATACATGTATATATAAATACTTGTCGGAATCGAATAAACACCAATTCGGTTACATCATCACGTTGCCATTACACATTTTAGGAATTCATTTAAAAACTGGTTCCAGAACTGGTCAGGAAAAATTAGCTCTCATGACCAACCACCATCTCCCCAAAATAAATTACCCCGCCTCCTCCCCCTTCCAAAAGAACGAGGAGAAATTATACAACAAAAATAATCACTGCCATTGAACAATCGCAGCGGTCGAAGAGCGAGGCTGAATGGAAGCCGAGGGGGTGCCTAACGTTACATTCCCACTCGCTGGCCCGGGATCACCGTCGTTTCCATTGTATCCGGATTTTCCCCTTACCTAACATGGTCGCTGCCAAGCTGCGCTCCACTCCCCTCCGCGGCCTCCGCCGGCCCGGCCCGGCCCGACTCCTTCCCCCGCCTTCTCGCACCGGGATTAACACAGCCTTTCGTTGTGACTGCAACTGACGTGGTCAGCCGCCACTGCCTCTACCATATTTTTTTCAGCTCTCCTCCTCCCATGGCACATTTCTCCTTCAAATATATTTTTGATGCCTTTTTTTTTGACCAAACGCCCGGCATCTGCAACACACAGCGCACGGAACAAGTTGCTCGCGCCCGCACTCCCCCTTTCTTCTTTGCTCTTCCCGGCCGAGCGGCCAAACCAAAGTGGCGTATGAAGTGAAATGGCGGATACCGAACGGGCACAACTTTTCCAGCTATCTGGGCTCCTCCAGCAAACTCGTCTCGTCGCTCCCTCCCCCCGTGAACAACGACAGGAGGAGCAGCCCCGGCACCGCTGCAGTGACGGACACGACGCTCTTCCAACGGCAACCCGCCTCGCGCACATTCGCGACCCCACGCACGAGACGGGCACGATCCGCGAGACGTTCTTGCGCCTCACAACGGCCTTAACGGCGGGAGGTGCCGGCGATTGCAGGAAGAGCGGAAGCTGCGGCGCCTCCTCCCGCTTTCACCGCGCTCAGGGAGAGGAAGGGAGGCGGGCGCAATGGTGTAGGTGCAAGTCCGCGGGCCAGTGTTCAGGAGGATTCTTGCGGCGCACTCAAAAATGCGAGAAATTCTTCGAAGTCCGTCCCCATGGAGGAATGGCTCGAGGAATGTACGGGAGCCAAGGTACGGCTATGCACGCCGCTACAAGCAAGAGAAAGATGGGGAGGCAGCTCCTCGGTGTTATTTTTAACAGTTGGTGATCCTCCTTATTTTTGCCTGCCGTAGATTTGCAGACGTTACGTAGAAACAAGGAACTGCAGATGCTGGTTTACCAAATAAAAATCAAATAAAGTTTTGGAGCACCTAAGCGGGTCGGGCAGCATATGTGTAGAACATTAGTACGGATGTCAGGGGTTATGATGAGAAGGCTGGAGAATGGGATTAGGAGGGAGAGATAGATCAGCTATGATTGAATTGAAGGCAATATCTCCAAGTTTGCGGATGACACTAAGCTGGGGGGCAGTGTTAGCTGTGAGGAGGATGCTAGGAGACTGCAAGGTGACTTGGATAGGCTGGGTGAGTGGGGAAATGTTTGGCAGATGCAGTATAATGTGGATAAATGTGAGGTTATCCATTTTGGTGGCAAAAACGGGAAAGCAGACTATTATCTAAATGGTGGCCGATTGGGAAAGGGGGAGATGCAGCGAGACCTGGGTGTCATGGTACACCAGTCATTGAAGGTAGGCATGCAGGTGCAGCAGGCAGTAAAGAAAGCGAATGGTATGTTAGCTTTAATTGCAAAAGGATTTGAGTATAGGAGCAGGGAGGTTCTACTGCAGTTGTACAGGGTCTTGGTGAGACCACACCTGGAGTATTGCGTACAGTTTTGGTCTCCAAATCTGAGGAAGGACATTATTGCCATAGAGGGAGTGCAGAGACGGTTCACCAGACTGATTCCTGGGATGTCAGGACTGTCTTATGAAGAAAGACTGGATAGACTTGGTTTATACTCTCTAGAATTTAGGAGATTGAGAGGGGATCTTATAGAAACTTACAAAATTCTTAAGGGGTTGGACAGGCTAGATGCAGGAAGATTGTTCCCGATGTTAGGGAAGTCCAGGACAAGGGGTCACAGCTTAAGGATAAGGGGGAAATCCTTTAAAACCGAGATGAGAAGAACTTTTTTCACACAGAGAGTGGTGAATCTCTGGAACTCTCTGCCACAGAGGGTAGTTGAGGCCAGTTCATTTGCTATATTTAAGAGGGAGTTAGATGTGGCCCTTGTGGCTAAGGGGATCAGGGGGTATGGAGAGAAGGCAGGTACGGGATACTGAGTTGGATGATCAGCCATGATCATATTGAATGGCGGTGCAGGCTCGAAGGGCCGAATGGCCTACTCCTGCACCTAATTTCTATGTTTCTATGAATGGTGTAGATTTGGCGGGCCGAATGGCATAATTCTTCTCCTATCACTTATGACCTGAAACGTCACCTATTCATTTTCTCCAGAGTTGCTGTCTGACCCACTGAGTTACTCCAGCTATTTGTGTCTATAGGGGGGTTGCACGTAAGGTCATCTGGTCAAAGGGCGTGACGCACGGAGCAGCTCAATCTTCCTGGAGGACATGGCAGCCTCCGGCATATACTGTTAACACACGAAACGTGTACTTTCTTACCTGTTAAAAACTGCCGAAATGGTCAATTTTTGCATTGTAAATAATTGCATAGGGTGACTGAGCGCTCTGAACCAAATGTTTTAGTATCTTTACTCTGAACCCGAGCACCAAGGTGTAAGCTGTCGCCACATGCCGGGATGTCGCCTGTATGATCGTGAGTTGTAGTCTCGGTCGCCCAAAGAATTGTAGCGTTTTCCTGGTCGCTCCTGGATTTTAAAATGTTCAAATCTTTTCGGCGACAGTTGGCTTGACGCCAATGGTTGGCGTCAGTGCTGACCGGTGAATTCCATTGGCGGCTACCTACGTCAACCGGCGACAGGTACCGGCAACTGAATTGTCTTACCTTGTCATAGCTTGTCACGGGTGGACGTAGGTTGTTGTAGGTGGACATCCTAATGGGTCGCCGGTTGTCGGTAGCTTGCCGCAGCTTGACGTCGAATAGGTGGTAGGTTGTTGTAGACATTGTCATAGACCAGTCGTTCTTAACCTTTTTGGCATACACGAACAAAATACTGTATGTGGTATGTACCTTTGTTAGGTTCCTAAAAATGGGCTCAACAAATGGATATGTTATTTATGACCCCTTCATGTCCCCCGGTAAAGTCCCAAACGACACCCCATGGGGGTCCCAACCACCAGGTTATGAACCACTGTCGTTGACATTGTCGTAGGGGGGTCCAGTCGCCGCTTTTTTGGCGACCTGCCACGACTATGACAGTCGTCGAAAAAATCATCTAAGTGGGACAGGCCCATAAATGTTCATACCATTTGGTTGTAAGCTACCCAAGTGGAATTTGAGGTATTGTTCCTCCAGTTTGTGTGGGGCCTCTCTCTGTTAATGGAAGAGCCCCTGGTCAGAAAGGTCAGTGGGAATGGGAAGAGGTGTTAAAATGGTAAGAAACCAGGAGATCCCATTATTTTTCACCCGCTCCTCCACCCCCCAGATGGAACAAGGATAGAGTTCACCTGGTCCTCACCTTTCACCCCACCTACCTCTGCAACCGACGCGTCATTCTCTGACATTTCCGTCAACTGCAACGTCATCTCGCCACTAATCTATCCATCTTCGCACCTATCCATCCCCGTGGAGACTGCTCCCTCCGTAACTCCTTAGTTCACTCATCCTTCCCCACCCAAAACGCTCCTTCCCCAGGTAATAAACCGCAGGAGCTTTAACACCTATCCCTAACCTCCCCCCTTGCCTCTATCCAGGGATCCCAACGGTCCTTCCAGATGAGACAGGTTGCACACGCACCTTGACTAATCTCAGAGTTTTACAGTGTGGAAACATCCCTCCAGCCCAACTTGCCTACACCGACCGACTTGTTCCATCTGTGTCTTTTTACATTACTGCACACAAAAATGTGACAATGGGGGTCAAATTTCAAATTCCTTCAAAAAAGTTGACAAGCATTTTATTGGGTTCATGACTAACAGGTATCAACAAAAATATAGGAAAGGTAGCATGTTTAAGAAGGAACTGCAGATGCTGGAAAGTCGAAGGTAGACAAAAATGCTGGAGAAACTCAGCGGATGAGGCAGCATCTATGGAGCGAAGGAAATAGGCAACGTTTCTGGTCGAGACCCTTCTTGGCAAGTTTCCAAAAATAGCGTCCGAACACACAAATACATTTTGTGTAAAGGTTGTCGCGTGGTGTCCACCAGTTGCCTGGTTGGCACAGTAAGTGCATGTATTTCTTATTCCTTTCTATGTTTATGAATATCACATGGAACAATAAAATTGCAAACACCGTTTTCACTTCATTCACCTGATCATGTAGAAGAATATTGCATCCATCTGAGTGGACACCGCAACGCGCATTACACATTATACACATAAACGTATGTTGCGGTGGACACTAAAAGGTTTTGTGTCCCAGAAAACTAGTTACATTGAGTTATATCTATGGTCAATGATTCGTCAGAACGTTTGATTTGGGCTGACTTTTTAGTAAGTAAAATGTCTCCGTAACGGTCGTTGCGGAGCTTCCCGAAGTTGACACGAAGGAATGAAGTTAGCGACTTGGTCCGTACGAAAGGAAAACAAGAGGCAGTGTGTTGCCAAATTGAAGATTGGCTCAGTTTCTTAGTTTTGATGACCAAATTATGTCCAAAATGTTTTTTTAATTGATTTTAAAAAGTCGGAAAATATATCGTAAGCGGTCATTGCGTTTTTGACACTATGATGTTTTTGATATATTGGAAAACAAGAAAAAATAACGCGCCCAAAATTTGCTACTACCGTAGGATACCTCGTTGGGTTTTTGAAAAGCATTAGAGGTTTGGAGCCTCCGTGATTTAACTTACAGAGGTACCGACCCCGATAACGGTCGTTGTGACAATGGACACCAAGCACAACGACCGTTACGGGATTTTTACTGTACTGTATTATCTTTATGTTACTGTATTCTTCACCTGGTATTGATGAAGATATTTCCCTCGATCATTATCAACACGTATGAGGGGCCATATGAAGCTTATTTATTAATTAAATGTTCATGACTAAATGTGGCAGTTTTTAATGTCACGTTTTTGGTGTCCAAATTTGTGGTAAAACAATGAAGATTTGTCTGTCATGAAAAAAGGTTTTGACTTTTGGTCTTGAAGTTATCTTATTTATTACTATTATTTACAAGGTTTCACATGATGGGTAGATTTTAGTTAAGAACAGTGTATTGGTGTGAAAGACTGAATAATATTGTTCCTCAAAATCTCTCCAGTATTGTAAAAAGACACATCTACACTAGTCCTATCTGCCTGTGATTTGCCCATATCCCTCTAAACCTGTCCTATCCATGTTCCTGTCTAAATGTTTCTGAAATGTTACAACAGCACCTGCTTCAACTATTTCCTCCGGCAGCTCGTTCCATACACACACCACCCTTTGTTGCCCCTCGGGTTCCTATTAAATGTTTCCTCTCTCACCTTAAACTTATTCTCTGATTCTCAATTTCCCCAACTCCGGGCAAAAAACTGTGCGTCTGTACCTGATCAATTCCACTCATGATTTTGTAGACCTCTATAAGATCTCCCCTCATTGTCCTGCGCTCCAAGGAATCGAGTCCGAGCCTGCTCAACCTCTCCCTCTAGCTCAGACCCTCTTAGCAACATGAATCTTCTCTGCACCCTTTCCAGCTTGACGTCTTTCCTAGAACATGGTGCCCAAAATTGAACTGAGTACTCTAAATGCGGCATCACCAACATCTTGTACAACTGCAACATGACTTCCCAAATTCTATACACAATACTCTGACTGATGAAGGCCAATGTGCCAAAAACCTTTTTGACCATCCTATCTACTTTCAACTAACTTTGCACCTGTACACTGAGATCCCTCTGCTCTACAACATTCCCCAGAGCTCTACTGAGAAACAGTAACAAACAGTTGTTAGTTGAAAAAAGCTCTACTTTTAGAAACTGATAAAATTCTTAAAGGGCCTGGCCCACCAGCATGCGATTGCATGCGCCTAGCGCGACCAAACATGGTCACTTGAGGCATACGGCCTCGCGGGGCCGGTCCCACTTCCAACCGCTGAGCCGTCTGGAGTTGTGTTGGGCTGGTCCTGACATCATACTCACCAATCAGCTGGGCAGGAGGCGGGCCGACTGAATTTGGACGTCGCACGGCGTCGGGCGGTTACGTTATCGCACAATGGCACGCCGTGTGGTGACGTTATAGCGCAACGCCACGCGCTAGGCAACGCTGTCAAGATGCTGCGTACGCCTGTCGAGGCGCTGCATACGGCCTCAATGCGGCTGTGGGCCGACAGGCCATTGCCGCGCGGAATTTTTGGACAGTGTCAGTTTTTCAGAGCCCCGCGCGATGTCGGGACCAGCCGCGCACAACTCCATACGGCTCCAGCGATGGAAGTGGGACCGGCCCCCCGAGGCCGTACGGCTCAAGTGACCACGTTAGTCGCATGCTGGTGGGACAGGCCCTTAAGCGATTGGACAGGCTAGCTGCAGGAACAATGTTCCGGATGTTGGCGGAGTCCAGAACCAGGGGTCACAGTTTAAGAATAACGGGTAGGCCATTTAGGACTGAAAAAAAAAAACTTTTTGAAGTTCTGAATCTTTGGAATTCTCTGCCACAGAAGGCAGTGGAGGCCAATTCACTGGATGTATTCAAGGGAGAGTTAGATGCTTAGGGCTAACGGAATCAAGGAAGATGGGGAGAAAGCAGGAATGAGGTCCTAATTTTGGATGATCAGCCATGGTCATATTGAATGGCGGTGCTGGCTCAAAGGGTCGAATGGCCTATTCCTGCACCTATTTTCTATGTTTCTATGGTCAGTATTCATCAGAACAAAAATTAATCTCCTTATAGAATGAATGCTTAAACCCTTTAAAGTTGGTATGAATTTACCTGCAGAGTACTACCAGCACTTTCCATGGTGTCAGATTTCCACCATCCGCAATTCAGAGTATTTTGTATTCTGTGAGTACATTCCATGAACTGGAAAGCGTTGCCTTGGTGACCATTTTGTCGACCATCTACATTTTAGATATAGGAAAGAACTACAGATGCTGGTTTAAATCAAAGGTAGACACAAAATGCTGGAATAACTCAGCGGGACAGGCAGCATCTCTGGAGAGATCAGTCTGAAGAAAGGTCTCGACCCGAAACGTCGCCCATTCCTTCTCTCCAGAGATGCTGCCCGTCCCATACAATTTTAGATAACTGTAACTCTCCCCCTCTCTCTATTCCCCAAATATAACCCCCACCCCCCCTCCTGTGCTCACCTGAATTCAGACCTATATCTCCCCTTTCCCTTGCTCATTGGAGCGCAGGAGGATGAGGGTGATCGTATAGAGAGAGATATTTCTCCCTCTAGCTTCAAAATTTGCCACTCTTCAATCTTTTTGTCACACACATTCTGTTTCTTCAAGACCAAAACAGCACACAATACTTCTGGTGCTGGTCTCACCAGGGCAGAATACAACTGCAATAGGACCTCATTGCTCCGATAAATGCTCTTGCTATGAAGGCCAACATGCCATTTGCTTTCTTCACTGCCTGCTCTACCTGCATGCTTACTTTCAGTGACCGACAAGGACATCCAGGTCTTGTTGCACCTCCCCTTTTCCTAATCTGACACCATTCAGATAATAATCTGCCTTCTTGTTCTTGCCACCAAAGTGGATAACCTCATATGTATCCACATCATACTGCATCTTCCATGCATCTGTCCACTCACCCAACCTATCCAAGTCACCCAGCAGCTTCATAGCATCCTCCTCGCAGCTCACACTGTCACCCAGCTTTGTATCATCCACAAACTTGGAGATGTTACATTTAATTCCTTTGATAAATCGTTAATATATATAGTAAATAACTGGGGTCTTAGCACTGAGCCTTGCGGCACCCCACTGGTCACTGCCTGCCATTCTGAAGACCCGTTAATTCCTACTCTTTGCTTCCTGTCTGCCAAACCTGTTCTCTATCCATGCCAATAACATGTACTCTAATTTTGCCCACTAATCTCTTGCGTGAGACCTTGTCAAAGGCTTTTTGAAAGTCCAGATACACCTTATGCTCTGGCTCTCCCTTATCCATTATAGTTGTTACATCTGTAAAATGTCTGAGAAGGAAAACAAAAAGATCAGATGGGAGGAAAAAAAGAGCAATTTAAAGTCAGATCACTTTTTTTATATCCCATCACCAATCCAAAAATAGAAATGTTTAAAAAAATCCCAAAGCTGAAGAATGAAGAATATGGCGAAGAGCACACAGACCAACTAAGCTAGATAATTTGCTCTAGTCCAATAAGATTGCTGTGTGGAAATGAACTGCAGATGCTGGTTTAAACCAAAGATAGACACAAAAAGCTGGAGTAACTCAGCGGGGCAGGCAGCATCTCTGGAGAGAAGGAATGAGTGACGTTTCGGGTCGAGGTCTGAAGAAGGGTCCTGACCCATAACGTCACCCATTCCTTGTCTGCAGAAATGCCTATCCCGCTGAGTTACCCCAGCTTTTTGTGTCTACATGTTACGATTGCTCATTGATGTTTCCAGTTTCACATGTTAGGAATATTATTGGCCAATAAGATTAAGTGCCAGAACTTTTCATATCCACTGGAGCCATATAACAACAATTACATATTTTGTAATGCCTTTAGTATAGTTACTTAATGGTATAAACACAAAAGGTTATATGCAATAGCAAGGAAGAGATAGAAGAAGGGATAACAAAGCTTGTCATCCTTATTTTGGTACATTGGAAGTACAGAAGATTTGAAAGTGATCTTTTTTCCAACAGTTTAGTTTAGAGATACAACACGGAAACAGGCCCTTCTGCCCACCGGGTCTACGCCGACCAGTGATCACCCATAACACTAGCACTATCCGATATACCAGGGGAAATTTACAACTTTACAAAGCTAATTAACGTACAATCCTGAATGTCTTTGGAGTGTGAGAGGAAACCAGAGCACCCAGAGAAAACCCACGTGGTTACAGGGAGAATGTACAAACTGCGGACAGGACTCGTGATCAGGATCGAACCAAGGTCCGTGGTACTGTAAGGCAGCAATTCTACCACACCGCCCCTTCAAATGAACAGGTGTATTTGGACAGGTACATGGATGGGATAGGAAAGATTCAGATGGATATGGGCCAAACATGGACAGGTGGGACCTCTGCAAATAGGGCATCTTGGTCAGCATGGACAGTTTGGCCCAAAGGGCTTGTTTCTGTGCTGTGTGACTGGATGCTTCTATTCAATCTCCCACAGTACAACATTTCACACTTGATCGGGTTAAACACCTGCCATTTCTCTACCCATTTCTACAGATGATCTATATTCTGTTGTATCTTCTGACATTTCCCACTGTCTGCCGCTCCTCCAATTTTGGTGTCAGCAAACTTACTCACCAACCTATCTACATTTGCATCTAGGTCATTTACATATGTTACAACCAGCAGGTCCCAGCACAGAACTCCGCTAGTCACAGACCTTCAGCCAAAATATCTACCTTCCACCACAACCCTATGTCTTTTATGAATAAGTCAGTTATAAATCCATACGACCAAGTTATTGTGAATCCCATACATCTTAAGCATCTGGATCAGCCTACCATGAGGGACCTTATCAAAAGCATTAGTAAAATCCTGACTATGGATGAAACGCTGGTCTGTATACATACAGTAGCACAGCTGCCGAGAATGTTTATCGCGAGTGACCTATGACTTGGGCAAGCGCAGTCGGAATACCGAATTCGCTTATAGGGAGGTTTCACGGCAGTCGGGTCACGACCCGTGACCCGTACTGTTGCTACGCTACTCCAAATGGAGTACACACGATGAACTGCAGATAGGCACTTACCATTGTTTCCAGCATAGCGGGCCCGTTAAAACCCGCCGAAATTGTCAATTTTTGCGCTATAAATAATTGTTAATCGGGATAAGCGTGCGAGACATTTAGCCTACTTCAGAATTCCAAAAGTGAGGAGAAATGACTGTAGATAGAAGCGAGAGCTGAAGGGACAACAACAGCCAGAGTGCTTAGCGAACATTGGCCGTTTGCTCACTGCATTTCATCAACTAAGGCATTATATGTGTTTTTTCTTGATTCCTTTGGCATCTAAAAAGTTTCAGAAGTGATAAATCTGGCTGTAAATTTTTTAAATCGCCCATGGTTCTCAAGTGGGTTTTTACATACAAAATGAAAACGCATCTGAAGAAAATTTTACAGCCAGATTTATCACTTCTGAAACTTTTTAGATACCAAAGGAATCAAGAAAAAACACAAATAATGCCTTAGTTGATCAAATGCAGTGAGCAAATGCGATAATTCCCACTATTTTCAATTCCGATATCTGCGCAGTCAATGTTTACCAAGCACTTTAGCTGCTGTTGTCCCTTCAGCTCTCGCTTCTTTTTACCTTAATTTCGCTTCACTTTTGGAATTCTAAAGGGCACATGTCTCCCACACTTACCCCGACTTTCAACGCAAAAATTCAACATTTTGGCGGTTTTTAACAGGTAGGAAAGTACGCTTTTCTTGCATTAATAACATATACCGGATGTTACGGATGTCCTCCAGATGGATTGAGCGGCTCCGTGCATCAAGCCCTATGACCCAGTGACCTTACGTGCAACCCCCCCCCCCTATTGGTCAGTTTGCAGCAAGCAGCATTCATTTCCATGAAACCTGCAATTATGTTCCAGGGTGAGGTGCTACAATCAAATAAATGACTTAAATCGATTCAGATTCAAGGGATACATCAGAAATGTAATTTTCCAACACGTTATTACTAACTGCATATCGTTAGAGGCTGATGTATGGAAAATAACACTACAGCTTTGGAAACACTGAATTAGTCTGTTTGCTTCAAGCCACATTAATTTCCATTAATCTTGCAATAACTTTTCAGGGCAAGTTGCTACAATGAAATAAATCACTCCAATTGATTCAGCTTCATGAGATACATCAGAAAAATTAGTTTCTAACACGTTAACTAACTATATGTTAGTTAGAGGCCGATGTATGGAAAACAACTCTAGATTTGCAAACTGAATTGGACCGATTCCTGCAAGCAGCATTCATTTGCTTGAAACGTGCAATAAACTTTCCAGGGTGAGGTGCTACAATCAAATAAATGACTTCAATCGACAGCTTCATGGGATACATCAGAAATGTGATTTTACAACACGTTATTGCTAACTGCATGTTGGAGGTTAATGTATGGAAAATAACATTACAGCTTTGGAATCACTTAATTTTCGGTTTGCATCAGGCAGCATTCCCTTCCATAAATTGTGTAGTAACTTTTCAAGGCAAGCTGCAACAATCAAATCAATCACTACAATCGATTCAGCTGATCGATCAGAATCACTGATTTGGTGTTTTTGCTGCAAGCAGCATTCACTTCCATGAATCTTGCAATATCTTTTCAGGGCAATAAAAAACTGACTCCAATTAATTCAGCTTCATGAGATACATCAGAAGAGTTAGTTTACAATAAATCATTACTAACTACATGTTAGAGGCTGATGTATGGAAAATAACCCTACAGCTTTGAAATCACTGAATTAGTCGGTTTGCATCAAGCAGCATTCCCTTCCATACATAGAGTCTTACAGCGTGGAAACAGGCCCTTTGGCCCAACTTGCCCACGCTGGCCAACGTGTCCCATCTACACTAGTCCCACCCATCTTGTAATAACTTTTCAGGTCAAGTTGCCACAATCAAATAAATGGCCCCAGTCGATTCGGCTTCATGATACATTTTTGTACATATTATGGTATGAGAAGAACATCTTCATTGCTTTGTGGCCAAGCAAATTACATGTATCAATTCTTATTAATATAAGCCTGATATACATAAATGATTTCATGTTTGTATTGGGACAGCTTATAAACCATGCCGTTATTTAGATATTAGTATTTGAAACAAGGAGATCAAATTAATATTGAAATCATCTCTTAGTGAGCAGAGAATCTGCAGAGCACACTGTGAAACACAGATTCTTTGTGGTGTCCACAGACAGAAGTAAACGTATTCCATGCACTGGCTATGTTCTCTTCTTGCACAAGGTCCCTAGGGATCTTGTAACATATCATGCCATTCAGTTCCCAATGGTCTTTCTTCAGATGCTTTTACGGAGGTGGAATAACCACAAACCTCTGGTTTGAATTAAACAGATAAAATGGTGGAAATACTCAGCATCAGGTGGCATTTGTGGAGAGAGAGAGAAAGCAAGTCACATCAGAACTGGCTTCTGAATCCTTTAACCTGGTGATGGTACAAACATGAAGTTACCAGAATTGTAATTGCAGATGGAGACACAAACACTGCAGATGCTGAAGTCTGGAACAACAAAGAATCTGCTGCACGGAATGACTTTGTGTTTCCTCTGTAACCAGCATCTGCAGTTCCTTGTTTGTCCAGTTTGCTGGAGGAGCTCAGTGGGTCGGACGGAATCTGTGGTTGAAAAGGAATAGCTATAGTTCCAGCAACACTCCATCTTGACCCTGCCCTGACTTTATCTGCCTCTCTTTTTAATTTTATTTACTCTTTGTCTGTCTCCATCCATCATCCATCTGCCTCTCCCTCCAGCCCTCCTCCTCCTCTACCTGACTCAGTGTACCCTTCACCCTCAATCTGCCTCACACCACCAATTATCTCTCATTTATGCAGCACCTCTCCCCCTCTCCCCTTTAGTCTCCCGGTTGGCTCCTCTCTCCAATCTCAGTCCTGATGCAGGATTTTGATTCCAAACCTTGACCATTTCTCTCCCCCCACTAATCCTGCTCGCCCTACTGAGTTCCTCGAGCAGATTATTGTTGCAAACTAGATGGAAGCACTAACGATCCAGAGACACGATTTGTATCCATACCAGCCTGTGGAAATTCATCCTTTGTTAATGATTTAGAAAAACATATGTTACTAATTAGCTCGATTTGGGCCACATTTAGAGTATTGTGGTCAGTTCAGGGCACTATGTTATAGGAAAGATGTTGCCAAATTGGAAAGGGTGCAGAGAAGATTTACAAGGATTTTGCCAGGACACGAGGTCCTGAGCTACAGGGAAAGGTTGAACTGGCTGGGACTGTATTCTCTGGAGTACAGGAGGATGAGGGGTAATCTTATAGTATAAAAATCAAGCGAGAAATAGATCGGGAAATGCACAAAGTCTCTTGCCCAGAGTAGGGGAATCAAGAACCAGAGGGCAAAGGTTTAAGGTGCAGGGAAAAGATTTAATACGAACCTGAAGGGTAACTTTTTCAAACAATGGGTGGTGGGTGTTTAGAACGAGCTGCCAGAGGAGGTAGTTGAGGCAGGGACTATCGCAACATTTAAGAAACATTTCGTCAGGTACATGGATAGTATCCCTTGTAGATTGGCTTGTATCCCGGGTAAGGCTTTATTTTATTCGGATAAGGGGGAGAATGAGGGCCAGGGCAGTTTACTGTTCTGGATGTCAGATGTGGGAGGTCATGGAGTCTGAGTGCCCTCCAGACGTCCACATCTGCGCCAGGTGCATCGAGATGGGGCTCCTAAGGGACCGTGTTAGGAACCTGGAGTAGCAACTCTATGACCTCTGTCTGCTCAGGGAGAGCGAGGAGGTCATAGAAAGGAGTTAACCGGGAGGTGGTCACTCTAAGACCACGGGAGACAGAAAACTGGGTCACAGTTAGGAAGGGCAATGGGCAGAGGCAGGGACTGGTGAGTACCCCGGTGGCTGTATACCTTGAAAATAAGTACTCGTTTGAGTAAGGGTGGGGGAGACAGCCTACCTGGGGGCAGCGACAGCGGCCGGGCCTCCAGCACAAAGACTGCTCCTGTTGCTCAGAAGGGTAAGGAAAAGAAGAGGAGGGCAATTGTAATAGGGGACTCTATAGTCAGGGGGTCGGATAGGCGATTCTGTGGACGCAGACAGGAGACCTGGATGGTAGTTTGCCTCCCTGGTGCCAGGGTCAGGGATGTGTCTGAACGTGTCCAAGAAATCCTGAAATGGGAGGGAGCGGAGCCTGAGGTTGTGGTACATATAGGTAAAATAGGTTAAAAAAGAGAAGAGGTCCTGAAAGAAGAATTTGGGGAGTTAGGTAGAGAGTTAAGGAGAAGGACTGCAAAGGTAACAATCTCAGGATTATTGCCTGTGCCATGCAACAGTGAGAGTAGGAATGGAGCGAGGTGGAGGATAAATTAGTGGATGAGGGACTGGTGCAGTGGGTATGGATTCAAGTTTCTGGATCATTGGGACCTCTTTTGAGGAAGATGCGACCTGTACAGAAAGGACGGGTTGCACTTGAACTCGAGGGGGACCAATATCCTGGCGGGGAGATTTGCAAAGGCTACTGGGGAGACTTTAAACTAGGATGGTTGGGGGGAGGGACTCAAATTGGGAAAGCTAGCAGTCAGTGTGTGAGGCAGGAGGCAGAGAATGGTAGCATTCTGACCCAAAATGTAGGGGAGAGAGAAGAAAAAGACAATAAACAGAGAATAAGAGAGGGTGGGTTTCTTAAATGTGTATATTTTAATGCTTGGAGCATTGTAAGAAAGGTGGATGAACTTAGAGCCTGGATTGACACCTGGAAGTATGATGTTGTGGCGATCAGTGAAACATGGTTGCAAGAGGGCTGTGATTGGAAACTAAATATTCCAGGATTTCGTTGCTTCAGGTGTGATAGAATTGGAGGGGCAAGAGGTGGAGGTGTTGAATCGTTTATCAGGGAAGATATTACTGCAGTGCTTTGGCAGGATAGATTGGAGGACTCGTCTAGGGAGGCTATTTGGGTGGAACTGAGAAATGGGAAAGGGGTAGCAACACTTATAGGGGTGTATTATAGACCGCCAAATGGGGATCAAGAATTGGAAGAGCAAATATGTAAGGAGATAGCAGATATTAGTAGTAAGCACAAGGTAGTGATTGTGGAAGATTTCAATTTTCCACACATAGACTGGGAAACACATTCTGTAAATGGGCTGGATGGGTTGGAGTTTGTAAAATGTGTGCAGGATAGTTTTTGCAGCAATACATAGAAGTACCTACTAGAGAAGGGGCGGTACTGGACCTCCTGTTAGGAAATGAGATGGGTCAGGTGACAGTGGTATGCATTGGGGAACAGTTCGGGACCAGTGATCACAATACCATTAGTTTCAATATAATTGTGGAGAGGGTCAGAACTGGACCTAGGGTTGAGATTTTTGATTGGAGAAAAGCGATGCGAAAGGATTTAAAAGGAGTAAATTGGGACAGTTTGTTTTATGGGAAAGATGTGGAAGAGAAATGGAGGACATTTAAAGATGAAATTTTAAGAGTACAGAATCTTTATGTCCCTGTTTGGTTGAAAGGAAATAGTAAAAATTGGAAAGAGCCATGGTTTTCAAGAGAAATTGGACACTTGGTTCGGAAAAAGAGGGAGATCTACAATAATTATAGGCAGCATGGAGTAAATGAGGTGCTTGAGGAGTATAAAGAATGTAAAAAGAATCTTAAGAAATAAATTAGAAAAGCTAAAAGAAGATATGAGGTTGCTTTGGCAAGTAAGGTGAAAGTAAATCCAAAGGGTTTCTACAGATATATTAATAGCAAAAGGACAAGGAGGGATAAAATTGGTCCATTAGAGAGTCAGAGTGGACAGCTATCTGCAGAGCCAAAAGAGATGGGGGAGATATTGAACAATTTTCTTTTCTTCGGTATTCACCAAGGAGAAGGATATTGAATTATGTGAGGTAAGGGAAACAAGTAGAGTAGCTATGGAAACTATGAGATTCAAAGAGAGAGGGAAGTACTGACACTTTTGAGAAAATATAATAGCCGGGGCTATGACAGAAATATTTCAAATGTCATTAGAAACAGGAATAGTCCCCGAGGATTGGCGTACTTCGCATGTTGTTCCATTGTTTAAAAAGGGTTCTAAGAGTAAACCTGGCAATTATAGGCCTGTTAGTTTGACTTCAGTGGTGGGCAAATTAATGGAAAAGATACTTAGAGATAATATATATAAGCATCTGGATAAACAGGGTCTGATTAGGAACAGTCAGCATGGATTTGTGCCTGGAAGGTCATGTTTAACTAATCTTCTTGAATTTTTTGAAGAGGTTACTCGGGAAATTGATGAGGGTAAAGCAGTGGATGTTGTATATATGGACTTCAGTAAGGCCTTTGACAAGGTTCCTCACAGAAGGTTGGTTAAGAAGGTTCAATTGTTGGGTATTAATGGTGGAGTAGCAAGATGGATTCAACAGTGGCTGAATGGGTGATGCCAGTGAGTAATGGTGGATGGTTGTTTGTCAGGTTGGAGGCCAGTGACTAGTGGGGGCCACAGGGATCTGTGTTGGGTCCACTGTTGTTTGTCATGTACATCAATGATCTGGATGATGGCGTGGTAAATTGGATTAGTAGGTATGCAGATGATACTAAGATAGGTGGGGTTGTGGATAATGAAGTAGATTTTCAAAGTCTACAGAGAGATTTATGCCAGTTGGAAGAGTGGGCTGAAAGATGGCAATTGGAGTTTAATGCTGATAAGTGTGAGGTGCTACATCTTGGCAGGACAAATCAAAATAGGACGTACATGGTAAATGGTAGGGAATTGAAGAATGCAGCTGAACAGAGGGATCTGGGAATAACTGTGCACAGTTCCCTGAAAGTGGAATCTCATGTAGATAGGGTGGTAAAGAAAGCTTTTGGTGTGCTGGCCTTTATAAATCAGAGCATTGAGTATAGAAGTTGGGATGTAATGTTAAAATTGTACAAGGCATTGGTGAGGCCAATTCTGGAGCATGGTGTACTATTTTGGTCGCCTAATTATAGGAAGGATGTCAACAAAATAGAGAGAGTACAGAGGGGATTTACTAGAATGTTGCCTGGGTTTCAGCAACTAAGTTACAGAGAAAGGTTGAACAAGTTAGGGCTTTATTCTTTGGAGCGCAGAAGGTTAAGGGGGGACTTGATAGAGGTCTTTAAAATGATGAGAGGGATAGACAGAGTTGACGTGGATAGGCTTTTCCCACTGAGAGTAGGGAAGATTCAAACAAGGGGACATGATTTGAGAATTAAGGGACAGAAGTTTAGGGGTAACATGAGGGGGAACTTCTTTACTCTGAGAGTGTTGGCTGTGTGGAATGAGCTTCCAGTGAAGGTGGTGGAGGCAGGTTCGTTTTTATCATTTAAAAATAAATTGGATAGTTATATGGACGGGAAAGGAATGGAGGGTTATGGTGTGAGCGCAGGTATCTGGGACTAGGGGAGAATACGTGTTCAGCACGGACAAGAAGGGTCGAGATGGCCTGTTTCTGTGCTGTAATTGTTATATGGTTATATGATAGAATAGGTTTAGGGGGATATGGGCCAAACGCAGACATGTGGGACTGGTGTAGATGGGACATGTTGGTCAGTGTGGGAAAGTTGGGCCGAAGGGCCTGTTTTCACACTATATAACTCTATGATTCTATGACTAATGTTGAGCATGAAAACTACTGATTTGTCAAAAAAAACTATTGCCCTTCAATTGATGAAATCTGGCATATGTGGCTTGTGTCCCAACTCATATGGCTGTTCTGACTACTCTCTGAAGTGGCCCAGCAGACCACTCAGTTGTAGGTGACTCAGCACCAGAAAATAAATGCATACAAGCATACACATTAATACATACATACATTCATACCTACAGTACATACATGCATACATACTTGGTATCTGCCTCATGTTCACATCCCAGTTATTCAAATAGTTCGAAATTACCAACCTTCTGCAGGAACGTTACAGACATGTAATTCTTTGTAACTACTTCAGCCCTGGCCACCTACTTCCATCAGTTTCAGACAGGGGTCAGTCTAATACCAACAGATTCACTAGTGAGAATCAGTAAATCAGTGGCAAAACTCTGGCATAGCAGCAATCACATTAGTAGGATCATGGAAATGTCTGCTCATTGCACAATATTATTTCCTCAAATGTTTGTAATTATTATAAACAAACAATGTGGAATGTAGCTGCTATGATTAATCATAAATAAATAACTGCCAACTTATAGTTTCTTCCCAGCTATAACCAGCAAACCAAATGGTTCTCTCATCAGCAAGAGTGCATTCCTGAACTCCCATCTACCTCAATGGAAATCCTTGAAGTATCTTAAATTAGATTTTATCAGATTTTATCTTGCACTAAATGTTGTACCCTTTATCCTTTATCTGTATACTGTGGACAGTTTGATTGTAATCACATACAGTTTTTTCTTGACTGGATAGCAGGCAATCAAAAGATTTTCACTGTACCTCAGTACACATGACAAATATAAACTAAACTAATCTAAACTATAGCCACAATTCTCTTTGCTGCAGAAGGTAAGGTGACTCATGTGCCAAGCATTCCATCCATTTCTAAGAACATACTGCATTTCTAAGAAAGATTTGGCAGAGAAAGGCGCAGTTGTTAGGGGCGAACTCTGGGCCACTTACAGGATGAGCAGGGAGATATGCTCCTAGAAATTCAAATGCAGGTCTCGAAAGAATCACAGATATCTCCTGCAATAAATGACAACAGACATAGAATCAGTCTTACAGCGTGGAAATAGGCCTTTCGGTTCAACTTGCCCAAACTGGCCAACATGTCCCATCTTTCCTTGTCCCACCTGCCTGTGTTTGGCCGAAATCCCTCTAAACCTGTCCTATCCATGTACCCATCTAAATGTTTCTTAACCTTGGGGATAGTACCTGCCTCAACTACCTCCTCCAGCAGTTTGTTCCACACACCAACCCCCGTTTGTGTAAAAACGTTATCCTTCATGTTCCTATTAGTCTTTCCTTCCTCACCTTAAACCCATGTCCTGTGTTTCTCGATTCCCCTACTCTGGATACTTTCCCAGCTTTTGCAAAGCTGGAGTGGAAGCTAAGGAACTTAACTCTATGGAGCTGCCTCAGAAGAAGACGAAAAATGTGATCAAGTTAACTAAAGTTAATTTTTCAAAGTTGTATCCAAAAAGAGGCAAATACTTATGGGAGAATGTAGGAACAAGGAACTGTAAATGTTGTTTTACCAGGAAGAGCGTTCACTCAATTTGACCTCTGCAGTGTTGATCCTGCCTCTGTTCGAGCACTGTGAAAGAGGGTCATTTAAGATGGCCACAAGGGTATCAGGGATGCAAAGAGAGACTTCTGAAGCAAGCTGCAGGGTCATTTCAATCAAGCGAATGTCAGGCGACTGCAGCAGGGCCTGAAAATATCACAGACTACAAGCCGAAATCAAAGGCGATCTCTGGCATCGACTCAATTTCTACACGATGAGCATTTTCTGCCCATTTTGAACAGAAAAACAAAGTTCCATCAGGATGGATCCCCACTATGTCAGTCTCATACATCTCTGCAGCAGAGGTCAGATCTGCTTTCACAAGGAAAGCAGTCGGCCAGGATATTATGAAGTATAGTGCCAATCATTTGACAACAGGCTGGCCAACAACTACAACCATGTACTCAATAGTCTTCTGCCCCCATCTGCTTAAAGGAAACCTTTAAGCAGAGAGAGAAGGGGGGGAGAGAGAGAGAGATAGGGGGGGGGGGGGGGGGGAGAGAGAGAGAGAGAGAGAGAGGGAAAGAGAGAAAGAGAGAGAGAAAGAGAGATGGGATAGAGAGTGAAGTTGTCCCCCTTTACATTGGGGACCTGGGGTGGAGAGTGCTGCACAGAGTGGTGGCATGTAATAAACTTTTGAGTTGGTTCACGGGCTCGTCCACTGCCTGTATTTTCTGTGGTGAGGAAGATACCGTGTTCCACGCTTATATGGAGTGTGAGAGGCTACTGCCCCTGTATCAATATCTGAAGGGGTTGTTCCTAAAGTTCTGATTGCATTTTAGTCCTACGATTCTTGTGTTTGGACACAAGGCAGGGTGTGGGGAGAGCCGAGTGGGGGGGTGGGACTTACCTGTCGGTTTGCTCATGGGCCTGGCCAAGATGGCCATTCTCGGGTCCAGGCAGCAGGCGGTCGATGGTCAGGCTAGAGTCGGATGCCTGCCCCTCTCTCGGGCCTATGTCCGTGCACGTGTGTCCCTGGAGAGGGATCACGCGATGTCCACGGGGACTTTGGAAGTCTTCCGTGGGCGCTGGTCACCGCGTGGGGTTGAGAGTATTGTGAACAATAATTGCAATGTTGTATTATAATGACACTTGATATAGTATAATTTCTATATCAAGTATCATTGATAAGAATGATGGGGGAGAGAGGGAGATGGGGTGGAGAGAGAGAGTGGGGGAGAGACACAGAGAGAGCGAAATTCAACCGTGTGCATCACGCGTTCAGAAAGTTCTGGAAATGAAGTGTGAGCATCTCTTGCACGAAAGCTGTCGGCAGCTCTATGGAATTCAGAGGAGGAGCCTGCCATGTCACACACACACTCCAACCCCCCCCCCCCCCCCCCCCCCCCCCCACACACACACACACACACACATATACACACACAGCAGGATAAATGAGAAACAATAAAATTCAATGCAATGAAAAAATAAATAAACAATGCTTTAATCCACAGCGGGGAGGGGGGGAGGTGGGGGTGGGGGCAGTAGGCAGACTGGGGGGAGGCGGGGCCAGGAGGCAAGTGGGCCAGGTGCTAAGGCATTGTGTGGTCAGCAGCTGGGCAACCGTTTCTTTTTTTTTTAATGTCAGTTTGGTAATACATTTTAGTAAATATCTTGGGAAATAAGTGACCAAATGTACAGAGGAGGGGATTTCTAAAATCACAAGGAAAATCTCTACTGAAATATGTAAACATTTCCCCGTTTTGGCATCTGGTTTTCGAGGAGATATGTTTCAAAGGCAAAATGACACATACACACACACACACACACAGTTTTAATAGATACTAGACCAAGTGCAGAGCCGTTGGGTCTGGTCCCCGAACATGCTTCAGACCCCGGTTGGGAAAAATGTCGCCGTTTTTCGAGCAGAGCCAGGCGTCAGCAGCCGTTATGGTGGCTGGCCAGCAGGAGGCGACAAAATGCTTCAGACCCCGAGTACTGAGTTATGGTGGCTGACCAGTACGCGACGACAAAATGAGTGAGTAGGGGAGCGAAGGATTTTATTAAAAAATGTGTACATAAAAATGTCCAAATGTTTTGAGGAGTGCATGAGTGAATGTAAAAGTGAATTCGCTAGCGAAATAGAAAAAATCGTGGAGTTTTTCCGTGTGGTTTTGGCGGACCAAGGAATCACAGGCCGAATCTGACACCCACAAATAAACACACACACACACACACACACAGTTTTAATAGTATATAGATAGATATGATGTGATAATATGATATATATACTGGACCAAGTGGGACCCATGAGAGTGAGGGGCAGAGAGGGAGGGGGGGTAGAGAGGGGGGAGGGGAAGAATGGGTGGGGAGGGGGTTAGAAAGGGAGAGGGGTAAAGAGGGAGGGAAGTATAGCGTAGAGAGGGAGGGTAGGGGGTAGAGGGTAGAGGGTAGAGAGGGAGGGGGAGGGGGTAGAGAGGGAGGGGGAGGGTAAGAGAGGGAGGGTGAGGGGTTAGAGAGGGAAAGGGTAGAGAGGGAGAGGGAGGGTAGTGAGGGAGGGGGGAGGGAGAGGGGCAGAGAGGGAGGGGGTAGAGACCCCACACCATCTCCTCCTCATTTCCCTCATCCTCCTCTCCTCACTCCCATTCCCTGCCGCAGCACCTACCCAGGTCGTAGAGCAGCGCCAGGGCCTGGAACTCAGCCTGGTTCTCGTACTCAGCCCGGCGGCCCTGGCTGAGTGTCCCACCGTGCCTTGCGAGTTGATTGTGACGTCAGTCGGATTTTTTTCTTCAAAATAAGAACATTGAAAACTTTTATATTTTGCAGCTGTTTTTAAAAGGTTAGTAACTTGTGAAATATAGGTTGAAATGCAACCGGAAGATATTTATCTGGTCCAACGAAAAACCCATGTGGGGAAATGAGAAGGCTATGGCCTAGCAATTTTGGACATCGTAATATATATTTTTTCTCTCTTTTTCTCTCTCTCATGTACACAAAACTTTCCTGAGGATTGGAGGGTAGCTAATGTAACCTCACTTTTTACAAAGTGAGGGAGAGAGAAAATGGGGAATTACAGACCAGTTAGTCTAACATCGGTAGTGGGGAAACTGCTAGATTCAGTTATTAAAGATGGGATAGCAGCACATTAGGAAAGTGGTGAAATCATTGGACAAAGTCAGCATGGATTTACAAAAGGTAAATCATGTCTGACGAATCTTATAGAATTTTTCGAGGATGTAACTAGTAGAGTGGATAAGGGAGAACCAGTGGATGTGTTATATCTGGACTTTCAGAAGGCTTTCGACAAGGTCCCACATAAGAGATTAGTATACAAACTTAAAGCACACGGTATTGGGGCTTCAGCATTGATATGGATAGAGAACTGGCTGGCAGACAGGAAGCAAAGAGTAGGAGTAAACGGGTCTTTTTAAGATTGGCAGGCAGTGACTAGTGGGGTACCGCAAGGCTCAGTGCTGGGACCCCAGCTATTTACAATATATATTAATGATTTGGAAGAGGGAATTGAATGCAACATCTCCAAGTTTGCGGATGACACGAAGCTGGGGGCAGTGTTAGCTGTGAGGAGGATGCTAGGAGGCTGCAAGGTGACTTGGATAGCCTGGGTGAGTGGGCAAATGCATGGCAGGTGCAGTATAATGTGGATAAATGTGAGGTTATCCACTTTGGTGGCAAAAATAGGAAAGTAGACTATTATCTGAATGGTGGTCGATTAGGAAAAGGGGAGATGCAACAAGACCTGGGTGCCATGGTACACCAGTCATTGAAAGTAGGCATGCAGATGCAGCAGGCAGTGAAGAAAGCAAATGATATGTTAGCATTCATAGCAATAGGATTTGAGTATAGGAGCAGGGAGGTTCTACTGCAGTTGTACAGGGTCTTGGTGAAACCACACCTGGAGTATTGCGTACAGTTTTGGTCTCCTAATCTGAGGAAAGACATTCTTGCCATAGAGTGGAGTACAGAGAAGGTTCACCAGACTGATTCCTGGGATGTCAGGACTTTCATATAAAGAAAGACTGGCTTGTACTCGCTAGAATTTAGAAGAATGAGGGGGGATCTTATAGAAACTTACAAAATTATTAAGGGGTTGGACAGGCTAGATGCAGGAAGATTGTTCCCGATGTTGGGGAAGTCCAGAACAAGGGGTCACAGTTTAAGGATAAGGGGGAAATCTTTTAGGACCGAGATGAGAAAAACAGAATTCTGGAATTCTCTGCCACAGAAGATAGTTGAGGCCAGTTCATTGGCTATATTTAAGAGGTAGTTTGATGTGGCCCTTGTGGCTAAAGGGATCAGGGGGTATGGAGAGAAGGCAGGTACAGGATACTGAGTTGGATGATCAGCCATGATCATATTGAATGGCGGTGCAAGCTCGAAGGGCTGAATGGCCTACTCCTGCACCTATTTTCTATGTTTCTATGTTTGCCATTTATAATAGTCTCAATACAAGCTTCATTTAAACAAGTCTTTTGACATTATTCTTCAAATAATTTGGAGAGCCAGATTCAGGGACAGTTTCTTCCCAGCTGCTATCAGGCAACTGAACCATCCTCCACCAATTACAGAGCGGTCCTGACCTCCCACCTACCTCATCGGAGAACTTTGAACTATCTGTAATTAGACTTTACTGGACTTTACCTTGCACTAAACATTGTACCCTTTATCCTGTACTGTGGATGACTTGATTCGTGTATAGTCTCTTCACTGACTGGATAGCATGCAACAACAAAAACCTTTCACTGTACTCGGTACACGTGACAATGATAAACTACCTAGATCGTTACAGATTATAACTTCTGTGAAATTTCCATTCTTGACTAAAATCTGCCAATATCTATTGAGCTAAAGTATCATCTGAAATTTTCCAACTAAAATGACATCATCTCCCAAGTATAAATGGTAAGTTCATACCATTCACATAATCAGCTCTCCATTCTCATCAGCTCTTACGGGGGTTCTCACCAGAGGTAACACAAGATGTATAAAAGCCTAGAAAGTCTGGTGCCAAAACAACCTGTGCGAGACTAGTGTCAGGTTGGTGGAGCCGCAAAGTGTTTTATCTACTAAGACAGGTAGCAGTTACTAGCGGGATATTTAAGAAACATTGAGACGGGTAAACGAATATGGTAGATTTAGAGGGATATGGGCCAAATGCAGGCAGGAGGGACTAGATGGGGCATGTTGGTCGGCGTGGGGAAGTTGAGTCGAAAGGCTTGTTTCCATGTTGCCTGACACTATGACTACTGTCTTCACAGTGCTGAAGGTAGCAAAGGGGATCAGCTAGATGACTGGATAGCACAGAGGAAGCCAGCGATGAGTTACGGAAGTGAGTGAAGTTGGAGTAGCTGAGGTCAAGCTTCGAGACATCTTCAGAGGGACAACGTCAAGGGGGAGGAGAACATTGAGGGAGGTGGGGAGTTCAGACTCACAATTAAACTGGGTCTCTTTGGAGTAGTTTGGGCACAGGTTCGGCCCAGAATGCAGGGTGGATAATGGATAAGGTGCATCAAGTTAGGCATTTAGGAATGGGAGCAAATGGGAAACAAACTTTGCAGAAACTATCTGTTTACAAGAAGATTTATATCTCAGACTCTTTACGATATACCAGATGCAAACCCAATTTGATACATCACTATGCATTTCCATTAGTGATGTCAAAGCCAACAGCTGCTTGCGGTGTAGTTGCTTGCGGTTCAGCTGGTGCTGCCGCCGGTGATAGCTGCCATGGTGTACTGCTCCATGCTGTTTTGTACGTGTTTGTTCGTTTGTGTCATCTGTGAATACCCTACAAAGATTACTTTCACGAGAGAGGTACTCATTAACATCGGACATGCAGTACCTCCAAACATCATTCCGGATTTCTCTCACTCGCTGGATTATTTGGACATACTCATCGGCGGGGCTGTGGCTGTGGCTGTGTTACATAGAAACATAGAAAATAGGTGCAGGAGTAGGCCATTCGGCCCTTCGAGCCTGCACCGCCATTCAATATGATCATGGCTGAACATCCAACTCAGTATCCTGTACCTGCCTTCTCTCCATACCCCCTGATCCCTTTAGCCACAAGGGCCACATCTAACTCCCTCTTAAATATAGCTAATTAACTGGCCTCAACTACCTTCTGTGGCAGAGAATTCCAGAGATTCACCACTCTCTGTGTGAAAAATGTTTTTCTCATCTCGGTCCTAAAAGATTTCCCCCTTATCCTTAAACTGTGACCCCCTTGTTCTGGACTTCCCCAACATCGGGAACAATCTTCCTGCATCTAGCCTGTCCAACCCCTTAAGAAGTGTTCAAGGTCTTGTCATCTCGGTAATGTCAAACTTCTGCTCTCTCAACCTAGAATCCTTCATTATAAACTGCAAACCCTTCTACTCTCCGAGGGAATTTAACTCCTTTAGTCTCACTGGACTTTACATCCCTCCCCATGCCTGCTTACGTGAGGCGCAAATGCAACTCGCTGACCAGTTAATGACTTCCCGGACTCCATGGTCATTGTTTTGGGGGGACTTTAACAAAGCTAACCTCAGCCATGACCTTCCAAAGTACAGACTTCATGTTACCTGCCCCACCAGAGGAGAGAGAACACTTGACCATTGTTACACATCAATGAAGAACGCATATCGCTCTGTTCCCCAGGCGGGTCTGGGTCTCTCTGATCATTGCATAGTTCACCTTATTCCGACCTACAGGCAGAAACTAAAAGCTGCTAAGCCTGTGATCAGAACAACGAAAAGGTGGACAAGCAAGCCATTGAGAACCTACAATCCTGCTTTGACTGCACGGATTGGAATGTGTTCAGGGAAGCAACCACAAGCCTCGATGAGTATACAGACACTGTATCATCATATGTCAGCTTTTGTGAGGACAGTTGTATTCCTACTAGGACCCGGACCTGGTTCAACAACGACAAGCCCTGGTTCACTGCAGAACTCGGACAGCTCCGACGGTCTAAAGAGGAGGCCTACAGGAGCGGGGATCCAGACCTCTACAGGCAGGCAAAGTACAAGCTGAGAACAGGAATCAGAGCTGCCAAGGAAAGGTACTCTGAGAAGTTGAGGAGCAAGTTCTTAGCAAGTAACTCTTCTTCAGTTTGGAAGGGGTTGCAAAAAATCACCAGCTACAAGAGGAAAGCCCCCCGCTCTTTGGACAATCGTCAGCTGACCAATGACCTGAATGAGTTCTACTGCAGGTTTGACAAGCAGAAGCGTAACCCTGGTACCCCCTTCCCCCCCCCCTCCCCAACAAACACAGCCAGACCCCAATCTGTAAAGATTGGACTATTCTACACCCACTCCTCCCCATTCACCACTTCACACCTACTTAAAGCAAGACTCCAGTCTTAATAATGCATTTCGTTGTCTCTGTACTGTACACTGACAATGACAATTAAAATTGAATCTGAATCTGATCAGAATCTGAATAGACTGGACCATTTCCCACCCACCTCTCTTCAATCACCACTTCAGACCCAATTACCCACCCCCTCCTTGCTGCACAACACCACTTCTCCATCATCAACAATAGAAATTGAGGAGGTGGAGACGCTGTTCATAAGACAGAAAAGCCGGAAATCTCCAGGACCGGACAATGTTTCCCCCTCTACTCTCAAGCTCTGTGCCGAACAACTGGCACCGGTCTACACAGACATTTTCAACCAGTCTCTGCATACTGTACTGTCCCTGCCTGCTTCAAAGTTTCCACTATTGTCCCTTTATCCAAAAAGGCAAGGATTACTGGTCTTCATGACCAGGCTTGTCGCACTGACCTCTGTAGCAGCTGAAAAATATCACAAACCCCCTGCTGGACCCTCTGCAGTTTGTATATCTTTATTGTCATTTCCTGAGTATTCACATACCCAGAGGAAACAAAAAAACGTTGCTCAACCAGTGTCCATTCAGTGTGCATTAAAAATAAATAGAAATAAAAATACGTATATCATGAACAAATTAACACTCTACTAAACATCAACAGGCGTTCCGATCGGCAGCGGCACGACAGTGGCTCTGCTGCAGTGTGTCCAGGTTGGTGGTTGGTGCGCGATACTTTGGCAGGGGGCAAAGTCCGTTTAGCAGTCTTATAGCCTGCGGGAAGAAGCTGAGGAGCATCCTGCTGGTTTTGCAGCTAATGCTCCTGTACCTCTTCCCAGATGGCAGGATGGAGAATATGTGATGCGATGGGTGGTAGGGATCTTTGATGATGGAGATGGCTCTGCTGATACATCTCTTCCTGTATATGTCCAGGGAGTGGAGCACCAATAATCCTGCTGGCGGTCTTCACAATCCTGTCTAGTTGGTGCCGTTCGTACGCCTTGCAGCTCCCGAACCAGGAAGTGATGCCATAGGTTAATGTGCTCTCGATTGTCCCCCTATAAAAAGTTCATAGGTGTGTAGTGGGGAGGCCTGCTTTACGTAGTCTTCGGAGAGGGTGTAGTCGCTGCTGGGCTCTCTTGACCAGTGCTGTGGTGTTGGTCGTGGACGTCAGGTCATCTGACAGGTGTAGTCCTAGGAACTTCACGCTGCTGACCCTTTCCACATCAGCTCCATCGATGTGCAGAGGTGTATGGTGTTGTTTTCCCGCCCTCCTGAAGTCAACCACCATCTCCTTAGTTTTTCCCACGTTGAGAATGAGGTTGTGGGATTTGCACCATCCTGTGAGCAGCTCCACCTCCATCCTGTACGCCGACTCATCATTGTCACTGATGAGACCCACCACTGTTGTGTCATCAGCGAACTTGTTGATGAAGTTGTTGTTGAGTCTAGCAGTACAGTCGTGTGTAAGCAGACTAAACAGCAGGGGGCTTAGGGGACAGCCTTGGGGTGAGCCAGTGCTCACGGCTATGGTTTTTGATGTCCTACTGCCCACCCTGACTGTCTGCTGCCGTTGCGATAGAAAGTTCCGGACCCAGTTGCATGTGCCAGCATCAACCCCCAATAGCTCCAACTTCTCCACCAGCTGCTGCGGAATGATTGTATTAAAAGCAGAGCTGAAGTCTATGAAGAGGATCCTGGCATAAGTATTTTTCCGATCAAGGTGTGACAGTACGAGTTTGCATATCGGGCCAATACATCTGTGGATGACGCCATCAACCTGGGCCTGCACTTCATCCTCCAGCACCTAGACCACCAGGGGACCTATGCGAGTATTTTGTTTGTTGATTTTAGCTCTGCATTCAACACCATTGTGCCAGAGCTACTACACTCCAAACTTTCTGAGTTGACTGCGCCTAAACCCCTCTGTCGGTGGATCATCAGCTTTGACAGACAGGAAGCAGCATGTGAGGCTAGGAAAGCACATCTCGGACCCGCAAACCCTCAGCATAGGAGCACCGCAAGGCTGCGTACTCTCCCCTCTCCTCCACTCTCTCTACACCAATGACTGCACCTCCACTGACTCCTCTGTCAAGCTTCTCAAGTTTGCGGACGACACAATCTTGATTGGACTGATCCAGGATGGGGAGGAATCTGCCTACAGACAGGAAGTGTCACAGCTGGCGTCCTGATGCCATGGCAACAACCTGGAGCTCAATGCTTTTAAGACAGTGGGATTGATAGTAGACTTTAGGAGAGTTCCCCCTCCCCTCACCCCACTCACCATCAACAACACCACAGTCACATCTGTGGAGTCTTTTTAGTTCCTGGGAACCATCTTCTCCAAGGACCTTAAATGGAGGGCTATCGTCGACCCCACAGACAAAAAGGCACAACAGAGGATGTACTTCCTGCGGCAGCTGAGGAAACACAATCTGCCGCAGACAATGATGGTCCAATTCTACATGGCCACCGTAGAGTCTGTCCTCTTCTTCCCCATCATGGTCTGGTTTGGCTCAGCCACCAAGCACCACAGCTGGAGGCTGCAGCGAATCGTCCGGTCAGCTGAGACGATTATTGGCTGCAGCCTTCCCTTCATTGACGAACTGTAAACTGCAAGGGCCAGGAAGCGAGCGGGTAAGATAATCTCTGACCCCTCTCACCCTGGCCACAAACTCTTTGAATCACTTCCCTCTGGAAGACAACTCCGGACTGTCAAAGCTGCCACAGCCAGACATAAAAACAGCCATTTTCCACGCTCTACTCAATTACCAAAAATCTGTAGCCTCGTTTTGCTCTGGTATTTTATTTAATTCACATATTTAATCAATAAAGTTTTATTATTAATGTTTAATAGAAACATAGAAAATAGGGGCAGGAGGAGGCAATTCGGCCCTTCGAGCCAGCACCGTCATTCATTGTGATCATGGCTGATCGTCCCCAATCAATAACCTGTGCCTGCCTTCTCCCCATATCCCTTAACTCCATTAGCCACTAGAGCTCTATCTAACTCTCTCTTAAATCCATCCAGTGATTTGGCCTTCACTGCCCTCTGTGGCAGGGAATTCCACAAATTCACAATTCTCTGGGTGAAAAAGTTTTTTCTCACCTCAGTCTTAAATGGCCTCCCCTTTATTCTAAGACTGTGGCCCCTGGTTCTGGACTCGTCCAACATTGGGAACATTTTTCCTGCATCTAGCTGGTCCAGTCCTTTTTTAATTGTATATGTTTCTATAAGATTCTCCCTCGTCCTTCTAAACCCCAGTAAATACAAGCCTAGTCTTTTCAATCTTTCCTCATATGATAATCCCGCAATCCCAGGGATCAATCTCGTGAACCCACGCTGCACTGCCTCAATCACAAGGATGTCTTTCTTCAAATTAGGAGACCAAAACTGTACACAATACTCCAGATGTTGTCTTACCAGAGCCCTATACAACTGCAGAAGAACCTCTTTACTCCTATACTGAAATCCTCTTGTTATGAAGGCCAACATTCCATTAGCTTTCTTCACTGCCTGCTGTACCTGCACGCCAACTTTCAGTGACTGGTGCACAAGGACACCCAGGTCTCGCTGTACCTCCCTCCCCCTTACCTAACCTAACCCCATTGAGATAATAATCTGCCCCCCTTGTTTTTGCCGCCAAAGTGGATAAACTCACATTTATCTATATTATACTGCATCTGCCATAATGTTTTATGTGTCATTCCTAACTGTTACTGTATGTCATGTTGTCACTTGCGGGCGGAGCACTAAGGCAAATTCCTTGTATGTGAATGCTTGGCCAATAAACTTATTCACCTTCTTCTTCTTAAACTGATGTACCTATAAATTTCAGGCTTCATTGTAGTTTTGAGTATTACATGTACAGAGAACCCAGAATAAATTTTCTAATGTGCCTGAGGCTAGGACAAAAAGAAAGTCATGTTTAACAATCTGATTTTTGATTAAGGTAGACACAAAATGCTGGAGTAACTCAGCCGGCCAGGCAGCATCTGTAGAGAGAGGAATGGGTGGCATTTCGCCAAAACGATCGCTGAGTATATCTCCTGTATATCGGCCAGACCAAGCGCAGGCTCGGCGATCGTTTCATTGAACACTTCCGCTCAGTCCGCCGTAACCTACCTGATCTCCCGATTGCTCAACATTTTAACTCCCCCTCGCATTCCCAATCTGACATTTCTGGCCTGGGCCTCCTCCATTGTCAGAATGAGGCTCAGAGCAAATTGAAGGAACAGCACCTCATATTTTGCTTGGGTAGCTTACACTCCAGCAGTATGAATATTGACTTCTCTAACTTCAAAGAGCCCTTGCTTTCTCTCTCTCTCCATTCCCTCTCCCTTCCCAGGTCTCCCACCAGTCTTAAGGGCCTGTCCCACTTTCACAACCTAATTCACAACCTTTTTTACTTGTGGACATTTTTCATCCTACTTGATGCCACAAGTACCTACGACTAGCATCACAGCCTGCTACGACCTACCTACGACCTGCTACGACCTCATGTTGACCATGCTGCGAGTATGAGTCAAGGGCAAACTCGGCAGAGGTCATGAATTAGGTTGTGAAAGTGGGACATGCCCTTTACCGTCTCTGACTACATTGTATCTTTGTCCCACCCACTCCCCTGACATCAGTCTGAGGAAGGGTCTCGACCTGAAACATCATCACTTCTCTCCAGAGATGCTGCCTGACCCGCTGAGTTACTCCAGAATTTTGTGTCTACCTTCGATTTAAACCAGCATCTGCAGTTCTTACACACAATGGTTTTTGATCAACTTCTTTCATGCAGGGCACAAAAACATTCTGCTGTGCCAACCCAATAAATAACGAGAGTGACCAAACTACATCATTAAATGACTGTAAAATTCCTTCACTGACCTCAATCAGCAACTTCCTCAACAGAACTTCTTCAATATCCACTTGGTTGACAAAGCCTTCCGAGCATAAATTGCACAATGTGCAGCTAGCTGTCAAAGCAAAGCTTCTGAATGAGTAAAAAATGTGTAAAATTATTATTTAAAATATTGAGTTACTGCAACCATTAAAAAAATCAAAACACTTAAAACAATTTTAAACATTGAAGTAGATTTAGTTCAAATAGTTCTTATTGAGTGAGTCAGACTGTACCAAATCATCCCTGAGTAGGTCCGGTTATCTCAGGAAATGTATAAAGAATACAGTTTACAGATGAACTTGGGACCTTCCATGATTATGCATGCTTTTGCTGGATTCAGATCCATGGTGCCATCATGAAGAAGTCATACTCGCCCAGTTCCTCTTGAGCCTGTAAGCATTTGTCCAGAAAACCTGGCCAGTTGCATTTGTATGCATAAAAGGTTACAAATTAGATCTAATGTTATTAGTCAAACGGTTACTATGCATTTATGTTAATTATTACACAGAACATAGAACAGTATAGCACAGGAATGGGCCCTTCGTCTCACAATGTTTGTGCCGAACATAATGCCAAGTAAACCGATTTCATCTGCCTGTATATGATCCATATCTCTCGAATCCCTGCACTTCCATGTGCCGATTGAAAAGCCTCTTAAACTCCACTATTGGATTGGATTGGATTGGATTCAATTTATTGTCATTGTCATAAGAGACAACAAAATGGATTTTCCTTACAGTCATAAAAAAACAAGCACAAACACAGAAGTCCACGACACAACATCCCCACAGTGGCACCAAAGTTAGGGAAGGAACCAAAGTCCAGTCAGCCTCCTCGCTGATCTTCCCAGATGTTCACCCGTGGTCGGGACCTCCCGAGCACCCCATAGTCGCCGCCACGGGTGGCCCGATGTTCAGGCCCTCTCGCCGGGAATGATGGAACCCTGACGTCGAACCCCAACGGAGAAAGTCCTCAGCGGCCCGGACCTCCAGATCAGCCACCTCCCACCGGAGTCCGCGGCTCCCGAAGTCCACAGGCCGCGCTGGGCGGAGACCCACGCTGGTGAACCCCGACAAAGGGTCGCAGGACTCTGCGATGTTGATCAGCGCCGCCCGCGTTGGGAGCTCCGCGAACCACAGCGCCGCGATGTCGGTGCAGCAGGCCCAGCACTCTGGAGCTCCAAACGGCGATCCCCGGTAAGGCATCGCCCACCCCGCGATGCATCCAGCGCTGCGCAGTCGCTGCTGGAGCTCTGGTCGGTCCCGGCAGGAAAGGCCACGCCAATCCAGTAGGTAGGCCGCGGGAGGGGGGCGAGGACGCGACTCGAACAATAGTCGCATCCTCTCCAGGAAGCGACGGAAGGACGGTATCCCCCTTACCGTACCCTCTTCCCCAACATGAAAGACAAAAAAAACGCATTTCAAACATAACAAAAAACAAAAAAGATACCGGACTGAAAGCGGAGGCAGCCATGACAGCGCCACCGGATGTCCAATTGTATCTGCCTCCATCACCACCGATTGCTCCCACCATTCTTGTCTTTCTTTAAATTGACTATTGGAATCTAGGGTTAAGATGCATTTTAAAAGTCGGAAAGTTAACCTGGTTTAAAGCCAAATGGAAACAGCAATTGCCCCAAACTGTTGATCAATGTTGTGCATCACTCACTATATTAAATCTGGAAATGTTGAATGTGGTTAGGTACTTTGGGATCAACAATATGATTTGGACCTAAATTGTACAATTAAATTGAGAGCATTGAATGCAGACTTATATTTCAGATAGGTTTTATGACTTTTGGTTGTTGTGAGCAATTCATGATTCCTTCTGTTCAAATGTTATGCATATCACTTTTCCCAAAATGAATCACACAAGGTCCTGGAGATTTACCAACCTTAATGCTCTTCAATATGCCCCAATACCACCTCCTCCTTGAACTCAAACTGCCCCAGCATATTATAATTCGCCATACTGATCTCACAGTCCTCCATGCCCTTCTCCTTGGTGAATTCACATACAAAGTACTAATTTCCAACCTTGCCTACATCCTCATACTTCAAGCGGAAATTCTCCTTTCTCCTTGGGCAATCCTGTCTTCTCCCTGGTTACCCATTTGTTACTAATGCCTGGGGATGTGAAAATTGCTTGGTGGTGTGAATAAAATGAAAAGAAGAAGTGGCAGTGAATATGAAATTAAAAAGTAGAACCATTCCAAAATTGTTTGTGAAATATTTTAAATAAGTAACAGTATTTTGAGTTTTTTGAGTTATCTAGTTTCATTTCCTAATTGATTTAGAAACATAGAAACGTAGAAAATAGGTGCAGGAGTAGGCCATTCGGCCCTTCTGGCCTGCACCGCCATTCAATATGATCATGGCTGATCATCCAACTCAGTATCCCGTACCTGTCTTCTCTCCATACCCCCTGATCCCTTTAGCCACAAGGGCCACATCCAACTCACTCTTCTGTGGCAGAGAGTTCCAGAGATTCACCACTTCTCATCTCGGTCCTAAAGGATTTCCCCGTTATCCTTAAACTGTGACCCCTTGTCCTGGACTTACCCAACATCAGGTACAATCTTCCTGTCCAACCCCTTAAGAATTTTTTAAGTTTCTATACGATCCCCCCCTCAATCTTCTAAAATCTAGCAAGTACAAGCCGAGTCTATCCAGTCTTTCTTCATATGAAAGTCCTGCATCCCAGGAATCAGTCTGGTGAACCTTCTCTGTACTCCCTCTAAGGCAAGAATGTCTTTCCTCAGATTTGGAGACCAAAACTGTACGCAATACTCCAGGTGTGGTCTCACCAAGACCCTGTACAACTGCAGTAGAACCTCCCTACCCCTATACTCAAATCCTTTTGCTATGAATGCTAACATACCATTCACTTTCTTCACTGCCTGCTGCACCTGCATGCCTACTTTCAATGACTGGTGTACCATGGCACCCAGGTCTCGTTTAACCTCACATTTATCCACATATGTCGCTCTTCAAGGGAGATGCTAAATGCATTTCGTTGTCTCTGTACTGTACACTGACAATGACAATTAAAATTGAATCTGAATTATACTGCATCTGCCATGCATTTGACCACTCACCCAACCTATCCAAGTCACCTTTCAGCCTCCTAGCATCCTCCTCACAGCTAACACTGCCCCCCAGCTTCGTGTCATCCGCAAACTTGGAGATGTTGCATTCAATTCCCTTGTCCAGATCATTAATATATATTGTAAATAGCTGGGGTCCCAGCAATGAGCCTTGTGGTACCCCACTAGTCACTGCCTGCCATTCTGAAAAGGACCCGTTTACTCCTACTCTTTGCTTCCTGACTGCCAGCCAGTTCTCTATCCACATCAATACTGAACCCCCAATACCGTGTGCTTTAAGTTTGCATACTAATCTCTTATGTGGGACGTTGTCGAAAGCCTTCTGAAAGTCCAGATACAACTCATCCACTGGTTCTCCCTTATCCACTCTTCTAGTTACATCCTCGAAAAATTCTAGAATATTCGTCAGACATGATTTACCTTTCATAAATCCATGCTGACTTTGGCCAATGATTTCACCACTTTCCAATAGTGCTGCTATCCCATCTTTAATAACTGACTCTAGCATTTTCCCCACTATTGATGTTAGACTAACTGGTCTGTAATTCCCCATTTTCTCTCTCCCTCCCTTTTTAAAAAGTGGGGTTACATTAGCCTCCCTCCAATGCTCAGGAACAAATCCAGAATCTAAAGAGTTAAAAAAAAATATCACCAATGCATCCACTATTTCTGGGGCTACTTCCTTAAGTACTCTGGGATGCAACTTATCTTGCCCTGGGGATTTATCGGCCTTTAATCCATTCAATTTACCCAACACCACTTCCCGGCTAACCTGAATTTCACTCAGTTCCTCCGTCTCATTTGACTCCCAGTCCCCTGCTATTTCCGGCTGATTATTTATGTCTTCCTTAGTGAAGACAGAACCAAAGTAGTTATTCAATTGGTCTGCCATGTCCTTGTTCCCCATGATCAATTCGCCTGTTTCTGACTGCAAGGGATCTACATTTGTTTTAACTCATCTTTTTCTCTTCACATATCTATAAAAACTTTTGCAGTCAGTTTTTATGTTCCCTGCCAGTTTTCTTTCATAATCTATTTTCCCTTTCCTAATTAAGCCCTTTGTCCTCCTCTGCTGGACTCTGAATTTCTCCCAGTCCCCTGGTAGGCTGCTTTTTCTGGCTAATTTGTATGCTTCATCTTTTGTTTTGATACTTTCCCTGATTTCCCTTGTTATCCACGGATGCGCTACCTTCCCTGATTTATTCTTTTGCCAAACTGGGATGAACAATTGTTGTAGTTCATCCATGCAGTCTTTAAATGCCTTCCATTGCATATCCACCTTTTAAGAATTATTTAAGAATCAATCTACCTTGGCCAATTCACGTCTCATACCCTCAAACTTACCTTTCTTTAAGTTTAGTTGAAGAATGAAAGAGTTGAAATATTAGTCTGGGATAATCTGGGATTTCTTGGCATATCTATATCTAAACATATCCCACTAACGTACACTAAAGGCCAAGAAAACCCAACCACAGATTCAAGGGGAAACAATGAACTGACCCATTTCCCCCAGATAATGAGTTATGGATACCCACTCTGGGTCTGTTTGTTAGGGAAACATTTTAAACGTGTTTTAAAACATTGGCCAGATTTCCAGTGGTCCAGCCCACAGTCTCCTTCAGTGAGTTGTTCAGGCTGATGTACTTTAATTGACAATGATACCAGTGCTGGATAACATTGCCTCAGCAATGAAACCTTTGCATATTTAATCTGAAAATCAAACAGAAACAAGGCACAACAAAAAGGTGACAAGACAGACACCATATAAAAACTTAAGAGACTGAGGCAGGAGTAGACCATTCTGTTCGTCCCCTGGCTCTGCTGATCAATAAATGTGGTAGCACCACTTTCCTGCAAAATCCCCATATTCCTTGATTCCTTTAAAATTTTAACATCTATTCTCCTCTGTACTGTATATATTTTGTGCGAGAGGCACCACTGCACTACTGGTACAGAAATCCAAATATATCGGCAAGACCAAGCGCAGACTCGCCGATCATTTTGCTGAACACTTCAGTGCAGCCTGCCTCGGCCCGTGATCTCCCAGTTGCTAAACATTTTAATTCCCCTTTCCATTCCCATACTGACCTCTCTGTCCTGGCCTGCTCCATTGACAGTGAGGCCAAACATAAATTGGAGGAACACCACCTCATATTTTGTTTGGGCAGTTTACAACAAGGTTGTATGAATATTGATTTCTCTAACTTCAAGTAACCCTGGTATCCCCTTGCTCTGTCGCACCCACACCCTAGTCGTTGTACTAGTTTTACTGTCGTTCTGTTGAGTTCCACTGTCTGTATTAACTTGTTATCACCTATCCCACAGCCAACAATGGACCATTGTGGGCTACACATCCCATTGATTATCATTGCTTTCTGCATATTTTCCATTCATTTGTCCTAAGTACCATCCATATCTCTCGTTCCTCCTTCCCCAGACTCAGTCTGAAGAAGGGTCTTGACCTGAAACATTGTCTGTTCCTTTTCTCCAGAGATGCTGCCTGACCCGCTGAGTTGCTCCAGCTTTTTGTGTGTCTTCAACTATTCAGCAGTCTCTAAATGATGATATTCATTCTTATTTCAGTGCTGACTGTCCAGTACCTTATGTGCCATATGGGTTCTTAACACCCCAGCCACAGTCTTGGCACACAGGTGAGGGTGGGAGTGGGAGAATGATAGGCAGATGGTTGGACACAGGGCAGAGATGTGCGAGTCCAGGTCCATAGAACTAGCCGCAGCATGGATTACAGAGGGGGAGCAGTGAGGGAGGGCCTCACAGAAGGTTTTCAACATATTCTGATGACATTCTAGTGTACAACAGACTCATTTTAGGGATTTTATTTAGTTTCCAAATTAGTACTGATGAAGTGTCAGTTCCTTTACATGTACCGAAATTAAATCCTCCTTCTTGGACACACAATGAACTGCAGATGATGGAAACTTGAACAAAACACAAAGTGCTGGAGGTTTAGGTATGAGGAGAAGTTTGGTAGTGAGGTATCGTCGAGGCGAAGGGATTAGTCGAGGTGTAGGTGAGGAGAAGTGTGCGTAGGTGAGGTGAGGAGAAGTGGATGTCTGAACTCAGGAAGGAAGACCGAGGAGCTGGTGAAGAAGATGAGACCACTGCCTTCTGTGGCAGAGAATTCCATAAATTCGCAACTTTGGGTGAAAACGTTTTTTCTCATCTCAGTGCTCGGCAAAGAGACATTTCAGATAACATATATTTTGGAAGGATTTTTTCATCTGTGTGAGGCCATTTATTCAAACATATAAGATTATTAAGGGTTTGGACACGCTAGAGGCAGGAAACATGTTTGCACTGCTGGGAGAGTCCAGAACCAGGGGCCACAGTTTAAGAACAATGGGTAGGCCATTTAGAACAGAGATGAGGTAATATTTTTTCACACAGAGAGTTGTGAATAGACAATAGACAATAGGTGCAGGAGTAGGCCATTCAGCCCTTCGCCAGCACTGCCATTCAATGTGATCATGGCTGATCATCAACAATCAGTACCCCGTTCCTACCTTCTCCTCATATCCCCTGACTCCGCTACCTTCAATATTGGATTGGCAGTGGAGGCCAATTCTCTGGAGGCTTTCAAGAGAGAGATAGATAGAGCTCTTAAAGATAGCAGAGTCAAGGGATATGGGGAGAAGGCAGGAATGTGGTACTGATTGTGGATGATCATAGATCATCAGTGGATGATCATCTATTGTACACAAAAATGCTGGAGAAACTCAGCGGGTGCAGCAGCATCTATGGAGCAAAGGGAATAGGTAACGTTTCGGGCCAAAACCCTTCTTCAGACTGATGGGGGTGGCGGGGAGAAGGAAGGAAAAAGGAGGAGGAGGAGCCTGAGGGCTGGGGGATGTGAGGAGGGCTAAGGAAGAGGAAGAGACAGCAAGGGCTAACAAAATTGGGAGAATTCAATGTTCATGCCCGCTGGATGCAGACTCCCCAAGCGGAATATGAGGTGCTGTTCCTCCAATTTCTGGTGTTGCTCACTCTGGCAATGGAGGAGACCCAGGACAGAGAGGTCGGATTGGGAATGGGAGGGGAAGGGCTGAGCCACCGGGAGGTCAGGTAGGTTCTTGCGGACCGAGCGGAGGTGTTTGGCGAAACGATCGCCCAACCTCCGCTTAGTCTCACCGATGTAGATGTTGACATCTAGAGCAGCGGATGCAGTAGATGAGGTTGGAGGAGATACAGGTGAACCTCTGTCGCATCTGGAATGACTGCTTGGGTCCTTGAATGGAGTAGAGGGCGGAGGTAAAGGGACAGGTGTTGCATTTCTTGCGGTTGCAACGGAAAGTGCCCGGGGAGGGGGTGGTACGAGAGGGAAGGGAAGAGTTGTGGAGGGAGCGGTCTTTGCGGAAGGCAGACATGGGGGGAGATGGGAAGATGTGGCGAGTGGTGGGGTCACGTTGGAGGTGGCGAAAATGACGGAGGATTATTTGTTGTATGTGACGGCTGGTGGGGTGAAAGGTGAGGACTAAGGGGACTCTGCCCTTGTTGCGAGTGCGGGGATGGGGAGAGAGAGCAGTGTTGCGGGGTATGGAAGAGACCCTGGTGCGAGCCTCATCTATAAATGATGAGGGTGCCAAAATATATTTCTCAGTGTTTCTTGTTTAAAGCCTGCACATTCACCCAAACTACTTATTTATTTATTTATTTATTTATCATCTAATAACAGACAAGCCTGCAGCATGGAATGATGTCAACAATCCTGATTTTGGCAAATAATAAAATGTCCTGATTTTGTCCAACTAACAGCTGACAATTATCCCATTCCTTAGCTTGCATCTGAGTAAAATTTATTTCAAAACGCATTGATAGTTTACGATTATTTAAATGGTAAATGTAGCTTCAGAAGCGTTTTCATTTTGCATGTTAAAACCCACCTGAGAACCATGGGCGAGTTTGCAATTTTACTGACGGATTTTTCACTTTTAAAACTTTTCCTATAACAAATGAATAAAGATAAAAAAAGTCAATAATGCCCTACTTTTGATGAAATGCAGCGAGCAAACGCGATAATTCCCGATATTTTGGATCTTTAAATCTCCACGACAAATATCCGCTGATCACTTCCGCTGGTTTAGCACCTTCAGCTCCCTCTTGAATTTACCTTAGTTTCTATCTTTTTTTTGGACTGTAAATTTAGGTAGCTGTGCCTCACGGTCACCCCAACTGGCACAATAAATTGCAGCTCAAAAACTGTCCGTTTTCGATGTTTTTAACGGGTGTGAAAGTGTGTGTTTTCCCATTCACTAACATGTATCGGAAGTATCGCATGTACTCCACTTTAAATTTTCGGTCACGTGGGTGCGGATCTACGCTCCAGTGACCATTCGTGAAATCACCCTATTGTCTAAATGGCAGTGGCAGATGGCTAGTGGCAGATCATCTGTTGTCTATTTCATGAAATATATATCTTTTGGGGGTTATTTTACTGCTTGTGTGTTAGAGAAATTCTAAGCTTCTGTTATGTAAACCACCAGCAGAAAGCTTGAAAATCACTTTCAATTTATTGAAAATGAAGGAGCTTCAGGGGGCATTGGCCCCTGAACCTCCACCTGAGCGCTGCTCCTGGACCCCGCCGGGGCCTAGCCAGCCTGTCCTGGTACATCCCCATTGAAGAAGATAACAGTGGTTTACCCAGACCTCGTTGCTGATTGCGAAGTGGCCCCCACAACAATTCAAGCTTCAGGGCCCCTAAAATGTCGGCCCGCCACTGCCTCCAGGTCGCCGGCAGGGTGGCGCAGAGGTAGCGTGCAAGAGAGACACAAAATGCTGAAGTAACTCAGCGGGACAAGCAGCATTCCCGAAGAGAAGGAATGGGTGGCCCGGGTTCGATTTCGAGGGCTGTCTGAACGGAGTTTGCACGTTCTCACAGTGACCGCGTGGGTTTTCTCTGGGTTCCTCCCAGACATCAATGACGAGCGAGTCGACACAGACCCGGTGAGCAGAAGGGCCTGTTTCATGCTATATTATTAGACTAAACATAGTTCAGGGCAAGTTATAATGGCCAGTTAACTTACCAATAGAAGTTTCAAAACAGAACTATTGGGGAAAGCCATGTGGTCATAGGCAGATGATAAATGTGAGGTTATCCATTTTGGTGGCAAAAACGGGAAAGCAGACTATTATCTAAATGGTGGCCGATTGGGAAAGGGGGGGATGCAGCGAGACCTGGGTGTCATGGTACACCAGTCATTGAAGGTAGGCATGCAGATGCAGCAGGCAGTAAAGAAAGCAAATGGTATGTTAGCTTTCATTGCAAAAGGATTTGAGTATAGGAGCAGGGAGGTTCTACTGCAGTTGTACAGGGTCTTGGTGAGACCACACCTGGAGTATTGCGTACAGTTTTGGTCTCCAAATCTGAGGAAGGACATTATTGCCATAGAGGGAGTGCAGAGACGGTTCACCAGACTGATTCCTGGGATGTCAGGACTGTCTTATGAAGAAAGACTGGATAGACTTGGTTTATACTCTCTAGAATTTAGGAGATTGAGAGGGGATCTTGTAGAAACTTACAAAATTCTTAAGGGGTTGGACAGGCTAGATGCAGGAAGATTGTTCCTGATGTTAGGGAAGTCCAGGACAAGGGGTCACAGCTTAAGGATAAGGGAGAAATCCTTTAAAACCGAGATGAGAATAACTTTTTTCACACAGAGAGTGGTGAATCTCTGGAACTCTCTGCCACAGAGGGTAGTTGAGGCCAGTTCATTGGCTATATTTAAGAGGGAGTTAGATGTGGCCCTTGCGGCTAAGGGGATCAGGGGGTATGGAGAGAAGGCAGGTACGGGATACTGAGTTGGATGATCAGCCATGATCATATTGAATGGCGGTGCAGGCTCGAAGGGCCGAATGGCCTACTCCTGCACCTAATTTCTATGTTTCTATGAATATGAAGGTCTGTTGGCGACGCTAGTGGCAGAACCACTCGGATCGCACTCGGTCCACTCTGGCAACCTGCCGCTCATTGTGTAATTATTGTTAGACGGTCCAGCCAATGTATTAATCATTTACATCCCCGTTTTATCACAATAAAAAAATGATGAATTGTAGTAATTCGTTTTAACATTAAGGCTCCTTTCTTTCTCGGAAACAAATGCCCTTTGACCCATTAATCTTGGGCGTATTGGTGCTTTTAGCATTTGGAATCTTTTCACCGGGCTTTCACCGTCCTTACAGTGATTGGCAAAATAATCAAGGAGGTGGATTTTCCTTGCGTGGAGTTTTTCTTTAACGATTTGGAATCAATTTCCTGAAAGATTGTTGGAAGCAGACCCAACAATAATATTGAAAGATAATTTAATATATACTTGACGGGAAGAATAAACATTTGGAAGCCTGTGAGGAATGCAAGGGGAGGGGGCAATTAGTTGGCACAAGCATGCTAGGCTTTGTGCTGCTTTGTACGTGTGTATCTAATCGAAGTGAAGAATCTGTCTTTGTACATAACAGTGGTACAAAGCTAGCTATTTTTGCACGTCAACATGTTAGCATATTTTGGAGGAAGTAAGCTGTTGGCAGCTATTAGGAATGCCTGACAAATCAATACAGTGTGTGATTTCAATTCTCTACTGACTTCAGAATGCTACCCTTTAATTACCGAATGAAAGTCGTTCGTCTTTGCGATGCGGATCCCCGCGTTTGGTTGGTCTGGATGATAAACGCTGCTTGCAATGATATCACGACAGCCGGAGTAGCCAGGGAATTGATGCTATTCAATCTAAACGGCCCTCGCTTATTGAACCCCGTTCTTCTGCTGCTTGTGGATAGAGCCCTTTTTTGGGACCGCCAGTCAGTCACAGTTGGGCTTTTCCACGTAATTACCCATCACATGCCAAATCATTTTCCGATCCCACCCCCAAGTATAAATAGATACAGCCTACACCGAAGCTTCAAGTGCTTGCGACGGCCGGCTGCTTTGCGGAATCAAATATTTTCATAATCTCTGTCCCATTCCAATTTTCCCAGAGCAAATTTTCCCAGAACTAACGAAACGGGTGGATAATCGGTAAGTTGAGAAATTCGCTGCGTTGCGCTTCAACTTTTTGATTTATCCTTGTTCTTCGGTTTAACCGTGCGGGAATTTACGGGAGTTAATCAAGAGAGAAGGAAATAGGAATTATGGAAATCCGAGTTTAAAAATGATTTAAAAAAAATCGGGTTCCAATTCCAGGCGGTGTTTTGTGAAGAGAACATGAGTAATTTCAAAATAGACATCGCAATTTCAAAATAGACATCATCTTCCGCAAGAGCAAATGTGAAAGCAACACTGATGGTGGAAATATGAAAGGAAATAATGCTGGAATACTCAGCAGGTCGGGTGGCATTTGTCGGAAAAGAAAGAAACAGAGTTAATGTCTCATGCCCGCAACCGTTCAGCAGAACTCCCGAGAGATTAAAGCGAAATGGAGGTGAAGAGGAAATAAATTGTGAACGAGCCAGGCAGTTTGGATACCATTTGTGAAAGAGAATTATATGCGACGTCTATTTTGAAATTACTCATATTCTCTCCACAAATACGCTTTGATCCTGACGACGGGTGATGTCTGTACGTTCTCCATGTGACCGCGTGGGTTTTCTCCGGTACTCTGATTTCCTCCCTCACTCCAAAGACGTACAGGTTAGTAGGCTTCGGTAAAGATCGCAAATTGTCCTAAGAGTGTGGGATAATGTTAGTGTACGGGGATTCGGTAGGGACTTGGGCGGCGAAGGGTCTGTTTTCGCACTGTATCTCTAAATCTAAACGTAAACCGCCGAATTGCTAACGTTTCCAAGATCGTTTATGTAGGATTTCTGGCAATCGCAATGTCTCTTTTGTTATTGGTGAAACGATATCAGCCGTCAATTGAAAAAATAAATAAAATACACTGGAGGACAGCGAATAAGGTGGGGGTGGACGAGTGGGAGGAATAACACCGCTCCTCCGGAGCTGGCATGGACCGAATGGCCTTCTGTAGAGGCGAATAACCAACGTAGCGAGACAGAGGAAGAGCGTTTGACAGCACTGGGCTTCTCTCTACTCGCTTGAGTTTAGAAGGTTGAGAGGGAGGGAGGGAGGGAGGAGGGGGGGGGGACGACATCATTGCAACTTACAGAATATTGAAAGGCATAGAGAGAGTGGATATGAAAAGGATGTTTCCACTGGTGGGAGAGTCATAGCTTCAGAATTAAAGAACGCACTTTTGGAAAGGAGGTGAGGATGAACTTCTTTCGTCAGAGGGTAGTTAATCTGTGAAACTCATTGTCACAGAGGGCTGTGGAGACCAAGTCACTGGATATTTTATGACAGGGGTAAATGCATGATTAGAACGGGCGTCAAGGGTTATGGGGAGAGGGCAGGAAAATTGGAGTAGGAGGCAGAGAGCAGCCATGATTGAATGGCGGAGTAGACTCGATGGGCCGAATGGCCTAATTCTACTCCTATAACTTGTCAACGTGAAATATATACAATACCACTTCCACCAGGAGCAGGGAGACAACCCCTGCCGGCCAGGGTTAGTGGATAGTGGATACATGGGGGGAAAAACGGACGAGGAACTATAATGAGTGAATGAGAGCATTTACTACAGCACAGTGGCTCAGCGGTAGAGTTGCTGCCTTTACAGCCCCAGAGACCCGGGTTCGATCCTGACCACAGCTGTCTGTACGGAGTTTGCATGTCTCCCCCCCCCCCCGTGACCGCGTGGAATTTATCTGGGTCCCCCACAAAGGCATGGTTTGTATGTTTAAGATGGTATGGTTTGTATGTTAATTGGTTTCGGAAAAAAAATGTAAATTATCCCTAGAGTGTAGTGCTGGTGTGTTTCTGCGCTGTATCTCTAAAGTCGATAAGAACGAGAGACGGCAGGAATTAGAATGCGTGAAACAACGGGTAAGAATGCGTGGATGACAAAGTGAAAGTGAAAGGGTGAATCTAAGAGTCAGTGAAAATGACGGGAAGAAAATGAATGAGGATGGTTGAGTTTAAATAAGTGAATGACAAGAGAGTGTCCGTGTCAATGGGTGAGTGCAGTGAATTAATCCAATCCATTATCCATGGGAAACATGCCCACATACTTTAGCCCTCAGCAGCCATCCATTGTGCTTGATGTGTAAGGAGGGGAACTTACACGCAATAAGTGCCAATCACTGCGCGTCGGAAGGAACTGCAGATGCAGGTTTACACCGAAGATAGACACAACAAGGTTTCCGTGCGGTTCCCGGAGGTTTTTGTCAGTCTCCCTACGTGTTTCCACGACCTGCAACCTCTGGCAACCACCTGCAAACTCCGGGAACTGCACGTGGAACCGGAGCACCCAGGGAGAAGGTACAAACTTCTTTACAGACACCACCCACAGTCAGGATCGAACCCGTGTCTCTGGCAGCAACTCTACCGCAGCGTCACTCTACCGCCCATTTCTTGCATGCTGCTTACAATAAGTCGGTATAATTTTTTTTCTTCAAAATAACACCAAAGGTTGAGTTTCAAATCATCATTAATTTGTTAATTGAAGCGTTCCATGAAACGGGCCTAGCGTTAAACATTCGCCAAAGTCATCCGCTAACTTTCCCATCCAACACCTTTCTCTGGCAATAATATCCATGACATGACCTTGGAAAAAATGTACCATTCTTCGAATAGAAACACAAAAAGCTGGAGTAACTCAGCGGGACAGGCAGCATCTCTGGAGAGAAGGAATGGGTGACGTTTCCGGTCGAGACCCTTCTTCAGGCTAGTTAGGGATGAGGGGAACGAGAGATATGGAGAGATAAAGAACAATGAATGAAATATATGCAAAAAAGTAACGATGATAAAGGAAACAAGCCTTCCTTCCCCTGCAACCGCAGAAGATGCAACACTTGTCCCTATAGCTCCAACCTCGACTCAGTCCAGGGACCCCGACAGTCCTTTCAGGTTAGGCAGAGGTTCACTTGCACATCCTCCAACCTCATCTACTATGTCCGTTGTTCACCATGTGGATTCATATACATTGGGGAGACCAAAAGCAGACTGTGCAGTCATTTTGCGGAACACATTCGCTCAGCCCGCAAGAACCAACCTGATCTCCCGGTTGCTGGACACTTTAATTCTCCTTCCCATTCCTACACAGTCTGTCCTTGATCTCCTCCATTGTCAGTGAGGCTAAATGCAAATTGGAGCATCTCATATTTTGATTGGGCAGCTTACACCCCAGTGATATGAATATTGATTTCTCTCACTTCAGGTAGCCCCGGCATTCCCTCTCTCTCTATCCCTCCCCCACCTAAGTCACATTAGCTTCTCATTTTCACAAACAGCTTACAATGACCTGTTTCCATTATCATCATTACTTTGTTGCTTATCTTTCATTCATTGTTCTTTATCTCTTCACATCAGCATCTATATCTCTCATTTCCCTTAACCCCAATCAGTCTGAAGAAAGGTCTCAACCCGAAACGTTATCCATTCCTTCTCTCCAGAGATGCTGCCTGTCCCGCTGAGTTACTCCAGCATTTTGTGCCTATCTTCAGTTTCAACCATCATCTGCAGTTCCTTCTTACACGTACTATTCTTCTCCTATGTTGAAATACTTATTTCACCAAAGAGACATTGTGAATAGACTAGGACAACCTTTGTACATCTGAGGAAAAATATATTTGAAGATCATGACTTCAAATCTGACATGACTTATGATCTAGTAGACACAAAGTGCTGGAATAACTCAGCGGGTCAGGCAGCATCTCTGGTCTTCAGACGAGGCACAGGGTGGCCGTGGGAGAGTGGGGGTAATTTTCCCACACAAGCCATAGGTGACTGGGCAATCTGAACCCAAGCACCAAGTAGCTGAAGGTCGCATCCCTCGGGACATCCCCCACTCTCCCACGGCCACCCTGTGCCTCGTTTCCCGCGTGCGGTCGCAGTGTGAAGGGCTGTGGGTCGGATGGAGCGGAGTTGTGGGACAATGTTCATCCCTCATCAGTGATGTGATGGACGCGGGGGTCTGAACCAATCGCTGTCAAGTCCAGCCCCCCAGCAACGTCATGTCCATTATTTGACTTTTCTGTTGAGCGGCATTTGGTTCATTGGCTTGTAGGCAATGCTGCCTTTTGGATAGGTGGCATTTCGGCAGAGCGGCCATTCAGTGAGTTTGCTTTTAGGTGTCCCACACTTTTGGTTATTTGGCGTTTCAGCTTCGTACGCTTTTGGTTATTTGGCGTTTCAGCTTTGTTTCCAATTGGTTATTTGGCTTTCACTTCTTTGCTTGGGCTTCTCGTCCATCGGCACCACGTCCGCACACGTAATCTGATGTTATATAAGGATAATGTAGTAAGCACTAGAATTTATTTTAGCATTGTAACATTTTTACATGTATGACACAGTAAAGTTAAAAATTATTTTTGGGGTTGAATCATGAAGGAATTCAGAATTATTTGGACACACACACACACACACACACACACACACACACACACACACACACACACACACACACACACAAAAATTACTACTTTAAGAACATCTAATATTCTGAGGGTCTGAAGGATAAACAATTAACAAAATGTGAGAAACCAGCAGCAAACACATAGTGATGCCGATGAATTAGTTATCACCTTCACTTTGCTGAGCATGATGTTACTACTACAAATGTTTAGTGGAATTTAGCAGATGGTAAAACTATCTTTATAATATAGTAAACACTGAAATTTATTCTAGAAATGAAAGGTGTCTATATGTTTGGCATTTTAGGCTCGAAGTAATCTTAGAAGCTGATTTTGTGGTTGAATCAAGAAGGAAATTGGAACCATTTGGCATCACGGTGCTGTCAATCATGAAGAAATTCAAGAGTCACCTCGGTAAGCCTTTGGACTGATAGGTTATCTCTGATTTTTAAAGTTAATTTCACAAATGTACATCATTGTCGTTAGCCCTAGATACCCAGAGTAACAAGAATTATGAGAGAAAATAAATACACAGTGGCTTATATTATAGCGTAGATTTGGCTTGTTCAACTGCTTCTGTGTCAACTAAGTTTGAAGGCATGAATAGTTGCTCCTTTTGATACTTTCCCACATTGCACCAAATTTCTGCAGGCGACCACCATTTTTACAAATCTATCCAAGAGAAAGAACCAAGTTCAGTTAGATATGCCATGGATACTGTTTACAATGAAGAAAACACATATTTGTTTTGCCTGTTTTTGTTTTAAAGGTTATACTGGAGTTAGAAAAAACTTTCCCTTTGGCAAAGTTGCCCTATAAACATCTGGCATCGATTCCATTTTTGGCAGGTCGAGAAACTGCACCTTTGATCCTTAAACTGATTTAAAATTTAATAAATGTGGAAACTACAACATGTATCGATGTCGGAGAACTGCAAATGAAAACATTCTAATATATTTTAAACTTATTGTCTGGAATGAATGGCCAATGGGTCACACAGCAGCCAGTGAACCATTAGATTGAACTTTGTAGGATGTTAGACACAAAAATAAATTTAGTGCTAGCAGGAGATTTTCATCAAATAGTATCAGAAATACCACAAAGTGATGGATAACGGGGGTCTGAAACAATAAATTGGCCAGTAGGTTACACAGGCAATGCTGCCTTTTGGAAAGGTGGCACATCAGCAGGAGTTTGCTTTTAGGTGTCCCCTTTTTATTTGGATTCTTTTGGTTATTTTGGCGTGTAGGAGTTATTTGGCTTTTTCACCAAAAAAAGTTAGGAGTAGGAGATTGATGTTTATCAAGGATATGTAGTAAGCACTAGAATTTATTTTAGCATTGTAACATTTTAAGTTAAAATTATTTTGGGGTTGAATCAGAAGGAACCAGAAAGTTGAAAAACACACACCACACACATGAAAAGCCAGTCTTAAGGGTCTGAAGATAAACAATTAACACAACCAAATAGTGATGCCGAGAAACTCACTTTGCGGGTACTACATGTTTAGTGGAATTTAGCAGATGGTAAAACTATCTTTATAATATAGTAAACACTGATTTATTCTAGGAATTTTAGGCTCGAAGTAACGTTTTGGAACCATTTGGGGCCGAGTCACCTCGGGTAAGCCTTTGGACTGATAGGTATCAGAGTAACAAGAATTATGAGAGAAAATAAATACACAGTGGCTTATATTATAGCGTAGATTTGGCTTTGTTTCAACTGCTTCTGTGTCAACTAAGTTTGAAGGCATGAATAGACTTCCCACATTGCACCAAAATTTCTGCGATCTATCCACCATTTTTACAAATACACTGAAGGCAGAGAAAGAACCAAGTGGCAAGATATGGGATACGTTGAAGAAAACACGGGTTATACTGGAGTTAGAAAAAACTTTCCCTTTGGCAGGTGGGTCGGGACAAGAAACTGGGAAAAAGGAGGAGTAGCCAGACACAAAAATAAATTTATGCTGGAGGGTGGGAGGCCAGATAGTAGGGGAGCTGAGGATCTATGGGGGAGGGAATAGGCAAGGACTAACAGAATTGGGAAGGAGGAGTCGATAGGGGAGGATGCCCCGGGGACAATTCGATGTTCATGCCCCGGGGGTGTAGACTCCCCAAACGGAATATGAGGTGCTGTTCCTCCAATTTCCGGTGCTGCTCGCTGTGGCCATGGAGGAGACCCAGGACAGAGAGGTCGGAGGCGGAGTGGGAGGGGGAGTTGAAGTGCTGAGCCACCGGGAGGTCAGCTTGGTTATTGCGGACCGAGCGGAGGTGTTCGGCGAAACGATCGCCCAACCTCCGCTTGGTCTCACCGATATAGATCTGCTGGCATCTAGAGCAGCGGACGCAATAGATGAGGTTGGAAGAGATGCAGGTAAACCTCTGTCGCACCTGGAACGACTGCTTGGGTCCTTGAACGGAGTCGAGGGGGGAGGCAAAGGGACAAGTGTTGCATCTCCTGCGGCCGCAAGGGAAAGTGCCTGGGGAGGGGGTGGACCGAGAGGGAAGGGAAGAATTGACAAGGGAGTTATGGAGGGAGCGGTCTTTGCGGAAGGCAGATATGGGGGGAGATGGGAAGATGTGGCGAGTAGTGGGGTCACGTTGGAGGTGGCGAAACTGACGGAGGATTATTTTTTGTATGTGACGGCTGGTGGGGTGAAAGGTGAGGACTAGGGGGACTCGGCCCTTGTTGCGAGTGCGGGGATGGGGAGAGAGAGCAGTGTTGCGGGGTATGGAAGAGACCCTGGTGCGAGCCTCATTTATGGTGGAGGAGGGGAACCCCCGTTCCCTGAATAGTGAGGACATTTCAGATGTCCTGGTGTGGAACGCCTCATCCGTGGAGCAGATGCGGCATAGACGGAGGAATTGGGAGTAGGGGATGGAGTCCTTACAGGAAGCAGGGTGGGAAGAAGTGTAGTCCAGATAGCCATGGGAGTCAGTGGGTTTATAGTGTATGTCGGTTAGAAGTCTATCACCTGCAATGGAGATAGTGAGGTCAAGGAATGGTAGGGAAGTGTCGGAAATGGTCCAGGTGTATTTCAGTGCCGGATGGAAATTAGTGGTGAAGTGGATGAAGTCAGTCAGTTGTGTGCGGGTGCAGGAGGTGGCACCAAAGCAGTCGTCGATGTAGCGGAGGTAGAGGTTGGGGATGGGGCCCTGGTATGTATTAAACAAGGATTGCTCGACGTAACCTACAAATAGGCAGGCATAGCTGGGGCCCATGCGTGTGCCCATAGCTACGCCTTGTATTTGGAGGAAGTGGGAGGAGTCGAACGCGAAGTTATTGAGGGTAAGGACCAGCTCCGCTAGGCGGAGGAGAGTGTCAGTGGCTGGGTAGGGGTCGCATCTCTGGTCGAGGAAGAACCGGAGGGCTGTGAGACCATCGTGGTGGGGGATGGAGGTGTATAGTGATTGGACGTCCATGGTGAAGATGAGGGGGTGAGGGCCTAGAGAATTGAATGCGCGGAGACGACGGAGAGTGTCTGAGGTGTCTTGGACATAGGTAGGGAGGGATTTGACCAAGGGTGATAGGATGGAGTCAAGGTATTTGGAAATGAGTTCGGTGGGGCACGAACAGGCGGAGACAATGGGTCTTCCGGGACAATCAGGTTTGTGGATTTTAGGGAGAAGGTAGAATCGGGCTGTGCGGGGCTGGGGAACGATGAGGTTGGAGGCTCGGTCGGGTAGGGCATTGGAGTGGATGAAGTTGGTGATGGTGCTGGAGATGGTGGCCTGGTGCTCGTCAGTGGGGTCATGGTCCAGGGGTAAGTAGGAGGAGGTGTCCGATAGTTGGCGCGTGGCCTCAGCTTTGTAGAGATCGGCGCGCCAGACTACCACGGCACCTCCCTTGTCAGCGGGTTTGATAACCAAATCTGGGTTGTTGCGGAGTGAGTCGATGGCAGAACGTTCCTGTGGTGAGAGATTGGAGTGAGACAGGGGAGTGGAGAAGTTGAGGCGGTTGATGTCGCGACGGCAGTTATTGATAAAAAGTTCTAAAGCCGGAAATTGGCCACGAGGGGGGTTCCACGAGGAGGGGGTGCGTTGGAGACGGGAAAAGGGGTCATCAGTGGGGGGCGAGGACTCCTTCCCATGGAAGAAAGCTGTGAGGCGGAGGCGACGGTAGAAGCGCTCCAAGTCATTATATACTTGGGGAAATATTGAATGATTACACTTGAAAACCAACAGGCAAGTGGATTTGAAGGGTGATCCATCAGTAAAAGAGTGCTTTGAATGAACTCAAATTAGAAAATGGGGCAATTAAACATGAAGACTCAACAAGAATGACTGTGAAAAACTTGAGCCATTTTGTTATATCACTTTATGATCTGCTTTTCCAAACGCCACTAAACACCATTTGAATTGCCAATGGTTGCATGAAAGATCAATTTTAGCAGCAAAATTGGTGCAGTGCAGGTCATAAATAAAGATCTTCCTTCAAAGCTGCTGGACAAGTCAAGTCAAGTCAAGTTTATTCGTCACATACACATATGAGATGTGCAGTGAAATGAAAAGTGGCAATGCTCGCGGACTTTGTGCAAAAAGACAAACAAACAAACAACCAAACAAACTACAAATAGAATGTAACAGAATGTATAATGTGAATCTGTTGGCAGTGTGACAGATGTTGATAAGGCTATATATATATATTCTGTTTAGTTGCTAAACTCTCTCTCTCGTTATTCGTCATACCATCACAGGATCTTGAACTTCTTCTTATCGAGTACACGCACAAGATGAGAAGTTGTTCAGCCAGTTGAACACACGTCTCATCAATGGTGTCTGTCTTGTCGCTTCTTGTGCTTCTTGTGCGTGATGGTGGAAAGATTGGTGGAAACAGCGTTGCGACATGAACGACCTTGACCCCACCTTGAACTAAAAGAAGGAACGCCAATCATGCTGCTCATGAATTTAGATCCACCAATACCATGCAACTGCACAAGATTATGAGTTTTAAAAATATTCCACTTGAAATATTACACTTGAAGGTACTAGACAGTTACATGGATAGGACAGGTTTGGAGGGATATTGACCAAATGCGGGCAGGTGGGAGTAGTGTAGATGGAACATATTAGCCAATGTGGGCAAGTTGGGTTGAAGGGCCCGTTTACACACTGTATAACACTATTACTCTATACGTGTAATTGAGGCTACAATAATGACCGAAAATGTGTTCAACCCTTGAATGCCAATTATCCCATCTGATTTATCATTTTCAAGATTCAAGAGTGTCTCATTGTCAAATGTCTCAAAACAGAACAATGAAATTCTTACTTGCAGCAGCACAACAGATATGTAAACATAGTACTCTGTAAAACCCATAATAAACACAAATCAGTTCAGTACTTACATATGTATAAAACAAACAGACAAGTAAACAAACAATAATAATGCAAAGCCAAAAAAATTATGCCCCCTGAGTCTCTATAGTTCGGAATCTGTTTCGAGATTATAGTGTTTAATAGCCTGATGGTAGTAGGGAAAAAGATGCGTCTGTTACTTGGACATGACTTCAGTTCCCTGTTCAACTTACTTTTGTTATATGCATTAACAAGGTACCGGGCCAATCAACAAAAGATGTTGTTCTTAAACCAAATGTTTCACCCATGATCAGCTCCATGTTGGTCGCTCCAGAGTTGGACATGACAACTATACAATTTTACATCAGCTTCAATAGAAATAAATGTAGTGTATTCTGAAGCACTTCAACATTGAAATCAAGTAAATCTACACACTATTCATTGGTACATTCCTAATTAAAGAGAACTATATTGAATGTATTTTTATCCACACATTTATTTTCAATATGTTGTTATTGGTAATTTTACTTTAAATTGCATAATTCTAACTGCCTAAATATATTGTTCATGGAATAATTATATACAATTAAGTTAGAATTTATTTCATTTACAAGGTATGCTATAAAACCCAATTCCTTGGAAATAAATGTAAATATCATGATTACCAGCATAATGACTTGAGGTTCCGGTTATAAAAAAGCACATACAAGGCTGATCTGAGGAAAGATGAGTTCTTACATGACTGCTTTGAGCAATGGACTGGTCCCTATTCAATCACTCGGCAGCCAACCTAGATGAGCACGCCATTGCTGTCACAGACATTTATCAGCGAGTGTGGAGGACGACATGCCAAAGACAACAATCTGTGTTTCTCAACCAGAAATCTGGGTGAAGCATGAGAACCACTTCTTATTGGAGTCCAAGTCTAAAATGTTCGAGTCAGGTAACCCTGATCTGTACAGGATATCTCGGTATGACCTTTGTAAAGTCTTCAGGGATGCCAGGGGACAATACCAGATCAAACTAGAGTCCCAGACCAACCACTCAAATGCCAGTTGATTGTAGCAAGGCTTGCACGCTATAACATGCAACAAAGTGAAGTATTGGTTTATTATTTTCACATGTACAGCGACACGGTGAAAATCTTATCCATGTGTGCTAACCAGGCAAATCATACCATACATAAGTATGTCAGATACATTTAAAAGAGTAATTAAACAGAATGCAAAATATAATGTCACAGAGAAAGTGCAGATGTAAAGATGTGAGGGCCACAACAAGGAAGATTGGGAACTCATTTCTAGCATACTGGAGGTTGATTGAAAAGCTTGATCCCATTCTGAATCTGGTGATATATGCTATCAAGCTTTTGTATCTTCTGCCCAATGGGACAGGGGAAGAGAGAGAGTAACTGGGGTGTAAATGGCTAATGATCACGTTGGCTGCTTTCCTGATATATCTCAATACACAGGACAGTGTTAAACCAATACCAATAACCTGAGTAATGCTGGGTCACTAGAACTTTTTACCATTATTTTACAGTGGGAGACAAGAAAGCCATCATACAGAATAACCTTTCACCGAAAACTGACTGTTCAGGAATAAGCCCAAAACTAAATGTGGAGAAGAAACACAATAAGAAATGGGCCATTTTCTCACCATTTTCCCACAAGAAGGAAACAACGCTGATTTCAACAGACAACATTACAGATACTGAAGAGATCGATGGAGAAAATATAAAAATACCATCAGGTAGGATTGTCTTAGTTAATGTGTAAAGAAGGGTTTAATCTCGACCCAAAATGTCACCCGCTCCTTCTGTCCAGAGATGCTGCCTGTCCTGCTGAGTTACTCCAGCATTTTGTGTCTATCTTCGGCTTATTGATGAATATCTATATATTACTAAAACTCTCATCTTGACCACTTCCTGTCTACGTTGTAATTAAATTTGAGCAAAAATGATCCCCCAGAGCGCTACAATTTTTCACCACCTTACTCATCATTCTCTTCTGCTGCAAGTCAAATAAGTTTTGTTCCAATAGGTGAAATAGTACAAAGGTTATGAAGGTTTTGAAGGATTCCCCCTCCCCTATAGTCTAGAAACTTATTTATGCCATGATCGTGCAAATGAAAATCATGTTACCATGGATCTTATCAATTTTGTGACAGCGTCTGACAGCATTAACTCTAATTGCTAACATGCATTAACACCAATTGCTGGTGAAAGTTGTTTATTTACATAACCCACCACTTGCTTTTGATTGCGGAAGTAAAAAAAAATCTATCAGCCAAATGGTGACTCTTTATTTTTAGTCAATTCCGGTAGGGGAATTTGATTTTAAAAGTCCAGCAATTCACAAAGAGCACGTGAGACCTTTTGGAAGCTCCCTCCTTCTATGCATGCATTTTGTAAGAGGCAGTTTCCAATGTTTAAAGGTCTGTGCGGGTCCTTTCACCCCACTGGAAGGGCTCTGCCTACATCCAACCCTCCAACCCCTATCAGACATGGTTCTTTCATTGCAGCATGTAATCATTAACAAGTAACATGCTAAAAGCTGGTGTTATCATTGGAAATACAATCCTTGTGCCCACAATTCAGAATCAGGGTACACAAGCAAGTACTCACAGGATATCGGAACTGGTGCTAACGCAATTTGTCACCACTTTTTAATAACCTTCTTCAAACAACATTAGGGAGATTGGCAGCATCATTTTAAGATTAGAGAAACCTTGCAGTCATACATGTAAACTGATGACTTCAGTGTTCTTGATGTTTAATTTAAGGACACAAAATGTTCCACAGATTCTACACCAAACTTCTACAGATGCACCACAGAAAGCATACTGTTGCGTTGCTTCACAGCTTAGTTTGAGTCAACTCTACCAGAGACCGCAAGAAATGACAGAAGTTGTAGATGTAGCCCAGTCCATTACACAGACTAGACTCCCCGCCAGTGACTCCATCAGCACTTCATGCTGCCTTGGAAAAGCAGCCAACACAATCAAAGACTTGCCTCACCCTGGTCTTGCCTTCTCCTCCCCTGCTCTCATCAGGCAAAACTACATTAGCTCAAAAGGGAGCACCATCAGACTTAGGAATGACTTCATCCCCTCTGCCATCAGACTTCTGATCAGTCCTTTCATCAGCTAGGGTACTGTCCAATTAATCTCCACCCCACTGCAGACATTAGACTCTATCAATGGAATTGAAGCACGACAATGCTGTGAATTATATCCTACAATCTGTATCTTTTCCTTTCCTCTTTCTGTTGTACTTGAGTTTGACTTCTTTGTACTGATGTTTGGTATTATCTGATCTAATTGGACAGCTTGCTAAACAAAGCTTTTCACTGTACCTCGGTTCACCTGATAATAATAAACAGAAATGTAATGTTATAGATGGAGGGGTGGGCGAATAAAGTATTATCGGTTAAATGTTTGTTAAGACTGTATGAGAAGAGCAAAATACAGTTCCATCCTACAGAAACATTGGAGGAGGTTGTTTTGGTCAATTATGTCACAGGGTACAGACAGATTGAGAATGAGCAGGCATGGATGCTTTTGTAATTAGCACTTAGCATGCTATTAATGGCTCTGGTCAGAGCTGTTTCAGTATATTACAGATGGACATAAATTTAGAACTGTACAATGCAAACAGAGACTTTTGAGGGGAGGTTGCAAATGGATTAAAGATAAAGGAGTACGCCATTTAGAATGGAGACAAGGAAACACTTTTTCTCACAGAGAGTGGTGAGTGTGGAATTCTCTGCCTCAGAGGGCGGTGGAGGCCGGTTTTCTGGATGCTTTCAAGAGAGAGCTAGATAGGGCTCTTAAAGATAGCGGAGTCAGGGGATATGGGGAGAAGGCAGGAACTGATTGGGAATGATCAGCCATGATCACATTGAATGGCGGTGCTGGCTCAAAGGGCCAAATGGCCTACTCCTGCACCTATTGTCTATTGTCTATTGTTTATTCCACTTTTAATCATATTTAATACTGTAGTTGACTTTGTAGGAAATAAGAATATATTTTCTAAACTGCCTGAAACTGCAAATGTTTCAAAATGTTTTCTCAATTAAATAATGAATACTTCTTTCTTTGCTAATTAATAATTATGATAATTGATTTTGATGGATAAGGATTTACTTTAAAATATGAAGAATATATTTGTTCACAATTTAACCAGGTTGATCTAAAGACTATGTAAGTGATGAATGTTTGTTCAGCAAAGATTATTGAAAGCAATGTGAACACATATGCAGATGCTGGAAATTTGAAATAAAAATTGAAGTGGCAAGACAGAGTAACCATTTCAGATTATGGACCCTTTGCCGATATTGTTTCTCTATTCCCAATGCCGCTTGAGCTGCTGACTGACTCCAGCATTTTCTGTTGATGGAAAACAAAGCTTACATTAACCAAAATTGAGAAATTGTAATTGTCATACAAACAGGTTTTTGTGTACCTTAATGAAATAGTAATAGTAACTTTCTTTTGTCTAGAAAAAGACATCCAAGTACTTATCGAACAAAAGCAATATTTTAAGGCTGACTGCCACCTCATCAAATTGGAACATGAGCGATATGCTCATGACAGTACGGAAATTGATGAAGGTTTCATCGAAGAGAAAAAAAAAGTTGAATCATTGTATGAGCTGCTTAGTGTTGAAATTTTCACAGTTGCGAAAAACTCAATGAACATTTCCAAGGAAAATCCAAATCTGTTGAAAATGGCAGTGCAAGTGAAAACCCAAGAGGAAAAGTTAGATCAGATGTGTCTGGAGGAGAAAGGGACATGTGGAGGTATCGCAAAAGTTAGGCCAAGAGGATGGGAAGCTAAATGGCTGGATGCTTTAGAGCAATCTGTGAATCAAAGATTAGGTGAACTACTACGCAATGTTTCTGATGTTGACAAAGCCAAATCGTCCATTGAGTGTTTAGTGGAACATCACAAAAAACTGAAAGAGGATTTTGATACCATTGTGAACTGCATCAAGCCATGTTATCCCCAAGAGTACAATATATGTGAAAAGTATGTGGAATATTATCATAAAAAATGTTCCTCCCATATGGAATTAATCATAGAAAATGGACCTAAAGGAAAAGATGTTTATCCCATTCTGCACTGGATTGTCACTTGTTATCCAAAGTAAGTTGGACACAGACTCATAAAAATGTTTTTTTAATCTATATTTCTGTTAACTATTGTATTTTAAGATCAAGATTTTTTTTACAGCACAAAAATAGGTTCTTCAGCCAAACTCTTCCATGCCAACTAAGTTGCACACCTGAGCTAGTCCTATTTGTCTGCATTTGGTCCATATCCCTCTAAATCATTCCCATCCATGTACCTCAGTGTTCCCTCTAAGCTGTGCGCCTGTGCGCGCGCACACAAGTTTTGAAACCAGTACACAAAGAAAATCTGAAGAAGGGTTTCGGCCCGAAACGTCGCCTATTTTCTTTGCTCCATAGATGCTGCTGCACCTGCTGAGTTTCTCCAGCAATTTTGTGTACCTTCGATCTTCCAGCATCTGCAGTTCCTTCTTGAACACAAAGAAAATTTATGTGCGCACAAAGGATTTTGAAATTCGGGAAAAAAATATCTCCGCTATAAAATTTCTCCACTATCAATGATTTTTTCACAACCATCTTCACAACCAATATCTCACAACCATCTTCACTATCTGCAAAACCATCCACTTTTGTATCATCTGCAAACTTGCTAATCTTACCGTGTATGTTCTCATCCAAATCATTGATATAGATGACAAACAATAATGGGCCCAACCCTGAGGCACACCACCAGTCACCAGTCATAAAGTTATGCAGCATAGAAAAGACCCTTTTGGCCCAATTTACCCATGCTGACAAAGGTGCCTCATCTGCGCTAATCCCACCTGTCCCTACACACACTAGGGACAATTTACACATACACCAAGCCAATTAACCTACATACTGTACCTGTACATCTTTGGAGTGTGGGAGGAAACCAAAATCTCGGAGAAAACCTACGCGGTCACAGGGAGAACGTACAAGCTCCGTACAGACAGCACCCATAGTCGGGATCGAACCCAGGTCACCGGCGCTGCAAGCACTGTAAGGCAGCAACTCTAGCGTTGCACCACCGTGGCCGCCCTATGTTATGATCATCTACCTTGTTATCTCCTTACGTAATGTAGTACCAATTTTTTTTTGTGAGAGGTTCTGGCACATAAGAAGCATATTTGAATAAAAGTAGCTTCTCTAGTGTGTGAATGCAGTACAACTTTTCATGGAATGCATGGTATTGACAAATAATAATTGAAGATTGACGTGATTTCAAATTTTAAAACATGGTTGTGAAAGACGTCAAATTAGTCAATTTGAAAGTTTCTATTCCTTGCTCAGGCTTATGAATACCATCACACAATCTGAAGAAAGAAGTCAGGAACTGTCAAGTACCTTGCTCCCAGAAAGCGTGATCAGTCATTTGAAAAGTGAATACTTTTCTGCTTTACAGGTAAAAAGTTAATCATATCCTTGCATTACAAAATGGTCGAACTATCACTAAAGTTCCAACAACTACTGTTGCAATTCTTTGTAGATGACCTTTTATTAACATTAAATCATTGCACATCGTGTGATACCCTTTATTCAGTTGTTTTTTTGATTTGCAGGCAGATGCTAGAATGCACATGGCAAACAGTCTCCATATAGAAGAGGAGAATTGGAGACGTGAAGAGGAGCCCATTGTGCTGAATGAGCATTATCACAGCGAATTACCTATCGACATAATCCAGGTACACCAAATAAAACCCATGAACAAACATTGCCAATACATATCTCATGAAACTGGATATGTTTTTATCATGAGAAACTAGGAAAAATCTTCTTATTTCAGCGAGCTTTCGCCTCGAAACCTGTAGCTAGGTGAAATATTTTCACATGCAACTAAATAATAGCTTCAAAGACCATCCATGAAAAAGGACACAAAGTGCTGGAATTACTCTGTCGGTCAGGCAGCACCTCTCGAGAACATGTTTAGTTGATGTTTCGTTCCGAGACCCTTCATTTTAAACCAGAATTTACAGTTCTTTGTTTCTACTACGCATCCAATAAAATGCTTTGATTTTATTTCATCAAAACCTTGGGACAACCAATTACTATTAAAAATCAATTAGTAACATTTACAGACTAGTTTAGTCCATGTTGCATATTTAGTTTATTATTGGCACATCTACCACGGTACAATGAAAAGCTTGTTCCTAAAGACAACATGATTACAATCATGTATTTCCAAAGAGTGTGGTTGACTATAGCTCCTCTTTTATCCTGGCTGCACATACCTCAGCTCCTCTTCATCAGTTACTAATGTGGAGTGTTCAGAACTGAAGGAAACACATATTCTTGAAGCAACATAACTAAAAGTAAAATAAAATTCCCTTTTCCAAGTTTCCACAACATAACTGAAATCCAGTGCTGGAGTAACTCGGTGGGTCAGACAGTATCTCTGGAGGATATGGACAGGTGATGTTTCGGGTCAGGACCCTTCTTCAGACTTTTTTCTAGCCTAAAGAACGGTCTCAACCCAAAATGTCACCTATCCATGTCCTGCAGAAATGCTGCCCAACACACTGAGTTACTCGAGTTCTTTGTAGTATCAAAGTCTGCAGTTGCTTGTGTCTACATAATTCAAATCTGATCTGTTTCCCAAACTGTCAGCATTAATATTATATTTTCCTCGTCCCCATTCAGCATCTATATTTATACGCTGTCAACAACTCACTTTTTTGAGTATTAATTAAAGCCGAAGTGTGGGCTGAAGGAAGGATATGATTGCATTGGAGGAGATCCATTAAGTTGTTGCCTGGTTTGGATGGCTGTGGTTATGGGGAAAGATTGGAGAGGCTGGGTTTGTCTTTGTTGGAGCGAAGGAGGCTGAGGAGTGCCCTACGCAATCTCCCGGTTATCAAACACTTTGACTCTCTTTCCCATTCCCATACTGACCTTTCTGTCCTGGGCCTCCTTCATTGTCAGAGTGTGGCCAAACGCAAATTGGAGGAACAGCGCCTCATATTTCGCTTGGGCAGCTTACAAACCCAGTGGACTAATGATTTCTCTAATTTCAAGTAACCCTTACATTTCCACTTTCTCCGTCCCTCCCCCACCATAGTCGTCCCACCAACTTCACTGTCGTCCTGCTTAGTTTCACTGTTTGTATCCACTCGTTATCTCCTTCTCAACACCCAACAATTGACCAAAGTGGGCTTCACCTTTGTTTGATTATCGTTGCGGTTTTGATTTGTTCTTTTCAGACCTTTCATTCATTTGTTCTTTGTACCTTTTCATACCTCTAGTTTCCCTCTCCCCTTACTGTCAGTCTGAAGAAAGGTCTCAACCTGAAACATCACCTATTCCTTTTCTCCAGAGATGCTGCCTGACCCACTGAGTTACTCCAGCATTTTGTGTCTATCATTGGTGAAATGATATTTATCTATCTATCTCTATACCTATAAAAGTCGCATTTTGTATGTATGCTTGTGTGTGTGTGTGTGTATTTCTACCTTCCTCAAAACGCCTCGCGCTAGTGCAAACATTTTCACAGATTTTTAATCACATTAACCTCATCGACAAAATAAACTGTTTCACTTTACATTTCATGAGGCTGATCATCCATATTCAGTACCCCGTTCCTGCCTTCTCCACATATCCCCTGACTCCGTTATCTTTAAGAGCCCTATCAAGCTCTCTCTTGAAAGTATCCAGAGAACCGGCCTCCACCGCCCTCTGAAGCAAAGAATTCCACAGACTCACAACTCTGTGTGAAAAGGTGTTTCCTCATCTCCGTTCTAAATGGCTTACCCCTTATTCTTAAACTGTGGATCCTGGTTCTGGACTGCCCCAACATCGGGAACATGTTTCCTGCCTCTAGCGTGTCCAAACCCTTAATAATCCTATATGTTTCAATAAGATCCCCTCTAATCCTTCTAACTTCTAAGGTGACTTGGATAGGCTGGGTGAGTGGGCAAATGCTTGGCAGATACAGTATAATGTGGATAAATGTGAGGTTATCCATTTTGGTGGCAAAAACGGGAAAGCAGACTATTATCTAAATGGTGGCCGATTGGGAAAGGGGGAGATGCAGCGAGACCTGGGTGTCATGGAACACCAGTCATTGAAGGTAGGCATGCAGGTGCAGCAGGCAGTAAAGAAAGCGAATGGTATGTTAGCTTTCATTGCAAAAGGATTTGAGTATAGGAGCAGGGAGGTTCTACTGCAGTTGTACAGGGTCTTGGTGAGACCACACCTGGAGTATTGCGTACAGTTTTGGTCTCCAAATCTGAGGAAGGACATTATTGCCATAGAGGGAGTGCAGAGACGGTTCACCAGACTGATTCCTGGGATGTCAGGACTGTCTTATGAAGAAAGACTGGATAGACTTGGTTTATACTCTCTAGAATTTAGGAGATTGAGGGGGGATCTTATAGAAACTTACAAAATTCTTAAGGGGTTGGCAGGCTAGATGCAGGAAGATTGTTCCCGATGCTGGGGAAGTCCAGGACAAGGGGTCACAGCTTAAGGATAAGGGGGAAATCCTTTAAAACCGAGATGAGAAGAATTTTTTTCACACAGAGAGTGGTGAATCTCTGGAACTCTCTGCCACAGAGGGTGGTTGAGGCCAGTTCATTGGCTATATTTAAGAGGGAGTTAGATGTGGCCCTTGTGGCTAAGGGGATCAGGGGGTATGGAGAGAAGGCAGGTACGGGATACTGAGTTGGATGATCAGCCATGATCATATTGAATGGCGGTGCAGGCTCGAAGGGCCGAATGGCCTACTCCTGCAACTAATTTCTATGTTTCTATGTTCTATGTTTCCAGTATACAAGCCCAGCTGCTCCATTCTCTCAACATATGACAATCCCGCCATCCCGGGAATTAACCTTGTGAACCTACGCTGCACTCCCTCAATAGCAAGATTGTCCTTCCTCAAATTAGGGGACCAAAACTGCACACAATACTCCAGGTGTAGTCTCACTAGGGCCCTGTACAACTGCAGAAGGACCTCTTTGCTCCTATACTCAACTCCTCTTGTTATGAAGGCCAACATGCCATTCGCTTTCTTCACTGCCTGCCGTACCTGAACGCTTACTTTAATTGACTGATGAACAAGGAACCCCAGATCCCGTTGTACCTCCCATTTTCCCAACTTGACACCATTTAGATAATGACCAGCCTTCCTGTTTTTGCTACCAAAGTGAATAACCTCACATTTATCCACATTAAACTGCATCTGCCATGCATCTGCTCACTCACCCAACCTGTCCAAGTCACCCTGCATTCTCATAGCATCCTCCTCACAGTTCACACTGCCACCCAGATTTGGGTCATCTGCAAATCTGCTAATGTTACTTTGAATCCCTTCATCTAAATAATTGATGTATATTGTAAATAGCTGTGGTCCCAGCACCGAGCCTTGCGGTACCCCACTAGTCACTGCCTGCCATTCTGAAAGGGACCCGTTAATCCTTACTCTTTGTTTCCTGTCTGCCAACCAATTTTCTATCCATGTCAGCACTCCACCCCCAATACCATGTGCCCTAATTTTGCCCACTAATTTCCCATGTGGGACCTTATCAAATGCTCTCTGAAAGACCACGTACACAACATCCACTGGCTCTCCCTTGTCCATTTTCCTAGTTACATCCTCAAAAAATTCCAGAAGATTCGTCAAGCATGATTTCCTCTTCGTATATCCATGCTGACTCAGACCGATCCTGTTACTGCTATCCAAATATGCTGCTATTTCATCTTTTATAATTGACTCCAGCATCTTCCCCACAACCGATGTCAGGCTAACTGGTCTATAATTCCCTGTTTTCTCTCTCCTGCCTTTCTTAAAAAGTGGGATAACATTAGCTACCCTCCAACCCACAGGAACTGATCCTGAGTCTATAGAACATTGGAAAATTATCACCAATGCATCCATGATTTCTAGAGCCACTTCCTTAAGTGCCCGGGGATGCAGACCATCAGGCCCTGGTGATTTATCAGCCTTCAGTCCCATCAGTCTACCCAACACCATTTCCTGCCCGATGTGAATTTCCTTCAGTTCCTCTGTCACCCCCCAGTACCTCTGGCCACTAGTACATCAGGAAGATTGTTTGTGTCCTCCTTAGTGAAGACGGATCCAAAGTACTTGTTCAACTCATCTGCCATTTCCTTGTTCCCCTTAATAAATTCACCTGTTTCAGTCTTCAAGGGTCCAACTTTGGTCTTAACTAATTTTTTCCTCTTCACATACCTAAAGAAGCTTTTACTATCCTCCTTTATATTCTTGGCTAGCTTACCTTCGTACTTCATCTTTTCTCCCTGAATTGCCTTTTTAGTTACCTTCTGTTGATCTTCAAACATTACCCAATCCTCTTGCTTCCCGCTCATCTTTGCTATGTTGTACTTCTTCTCTTTTATTTTTATACTGTCCCTGACTTCTGACCGGGGTGCCCAGTTCACATCCGAACTGTGGTCCGCAATGTCCCGCGTGCCGAGGACGCAGCTCCACCATTCAACAGCGTACAATCCCCAGTCGAATGGGTTGATGGAGCGGTTCCACCACCATCTCCAGGACGCCTTGAAGGCTCGGGTTACGGACCCTGACTGGATGGGCGAGTTGCCGTGGGTCCTGGTGGGAATTCGGACTGCCCCGAAGGAGGATTGTCATCATCCTCGGCGCAGTTGGTTTCTGGCACTCGCCCTTCCCCAGGAATTTATCCCGGCCACTGATGGGTCCCGGGAGCCGTTGTCATCTGTGTAGGTGCGCTTGCGGGAGAGGGCCAGTGCCCTGGCTCCCGTCCCGACATCTCGTCGTGAGGTGACTCCATTCCATGTGCCCCCGGCGCTCGCTGACAGTCCTTACGTGACGACATATCGGGACGACAGATGGCTCAATGGGCTAAGTGTTCGGCTGGCGACCGGAAGGTAGCCGGTTCGAATCCCGCTTGGAGTGCATACTGTTATTGTGTCCTTTGGCAAGACACTTCACCCACCTTTGCCTGTGTGTGAATGTGTGTGCGTGATTGGTGGTGGTCGGAGGGGCCGTAGGCGCAGATTAGCATCCACGCTTCCGTCAGTCTGCCCCAGGGCAGCTGTGGCTACAGAAGTAGCTCACCAAAACCGAGTGTGACTGAGGAGTGAATGAATAATGCGATGTAAAGTGCCTTGAGTATCTAGAAAGGCGCTATATAAATCCCATCCATTATTATTATTATTACGTCTTTCTGTGCTGCAACGCTCACAGCTCGCCCTTGCAGCGCCCATATGAGGATCCATTTCTGGTGCTTCTGCACGGGCCCATGACTTTTGTTTTGTTTTGGTGGCTGGCAAGAAACTGTCTGTGGCTCGACTGAAGCCGGCCCATTTGGGCCTCAGCGAGCCAGTACAGGTGGCTCAACCTTGCTGTCGGGGGCGTCCGCTGTCCCGGGTTCCCCCGGATTCTTCCAAACTGGACGGGTCCCCTGTGCATGGGGACGTATTTACGAGGTCTGGCCGCCTCGTTCGGCTTCACATCCATTTCGGTGCCTCTGGTTCTGGGGGGTGGGTCATGTGGCGGCACCTGGTGGTGAGCCATGCGCAGTGCGAACCCTCGGCTCTGGAGGGAGGAGTAAAGTGTCACGATGACGGGAGGTGCAGGTCACGGAGCTCCCCGGGGAGTATATAAGGTCAGGCAACGCGTGTGCCCCGGGATAGGATTAAGGAGCTGTACTAATGAAGAATAAACATCGATTGCTTGCACAAACCTTGCGTCCTACGTTATTCCTGGCTGGACATCTGCATGTCCCCGCCACACTACAAAGATAAAAATTGTTGCAATGGTAGACATTACTTTCTATACACTATTTTTCCTGCTGTTTATTTACTCCCAGTGTGTACTGCCCGCACCGTCTTAAGACAAGGAATGACTATTGTCTTTACATGCTGAGATATTTTTAGCATATTGATCCATGGATTCCAAATAAATAAGGTAATTACTACCCTTTACCCACTAATAATTGAGTATGTTTTTCTTATTTTGTGTTTTTCAGATAATTGAGGGGGCTTTCCAGGACACCAGAACTCTTACTAATGAAATGTCAGACAGAGCACTAGACATCATGCTACAGGAAGCACATTCCTTCCTAGAATGGTAAAGCAGTACAGTAATATAGATTACACCAAAATTCTTCTCATATTTAACTCATGACTTCAAAACTACCGAGGTTTATTGAGAATAATAAAAATCAAGAGACATTTTACATTTCCTGATCTCTGAGCAACGTATTTGAACATGGGTTTTTTTCAATCTTATATAATTGTATTGCAGACCTTATGTACATTTGAAACTAACAAAAAAATAGGTCTCTTCAAAATGAGATGCATAGTTTTTAGATTGGTATAAGAAGGTATCCTTAGTACTAGTCGTGATTTCTTGATCAGTAATGGGTGTCAGGGATAATGGGAAGAAGATGGAGGATGGGCCGAATGGCCTAATTCTGTTCCTATAAGTTTTGAACATATTTTTCTAAATGGTTGGAGAAAAAAGTCTAAGGCTCAAATTTACCAGCATAAATAAGAATACTAACATAGAAACATAGAAAATAAGTGCAGGAGTAGGCCATTCGGCCCTTCGAGCCTGCACTGCCTGCCATTCAATATGATCATGGCTGATCATCCAACTCAGTATCCTGTACCTGCCTTCTCTCCATACCCCCTGATCCCTTTAGCCACAAGGGCCACATCTAACTCCCTCTTAAATATAGCCAATGAACTGGCCTCAACTGCACTCTGTGGCAGAGAATTCCAGAGATTCACCACTCTCACAACATAATCCAGTGTTGTTGGTATCACTGATCACAAAGGTCCTTAAATGGACAAGCAGTAGCTGCTCTAGAATCACCTGGGATCAGCCAGAGCCAAGCAAGAGCGCAACAGTGAGAAGCAGGATCTAAACGTGCCACATCTAACTTTGATTTATTGATTGTCCAGGAGGAGGCCCAAAAGGACTTTCACCCTGTCGGCCTCAATCTTTATCAGGTAGACTACAATGAGGAGCTGAGCAGTGTGCAGCCCGGAATAATAAAAGAGGGGTTACAATCTTCCATACTCATTGGAAATTTGGAACATGGAGTAATCCTGATTGTGAAAGTTATAGGCGAGATTGAATCCATGAACTAATTAAAAAAAATAATTTGACTGAATTGATTCAGATCAGATTCAGATTCGAATCAATTCAGTCAAATTTTTTTTTTTTTGTTCATATCATGCTATCATAACACAAATTTGTAATGAAATAAAATGAAAGCATTTTATGGGATGCATATTTGTCATGTGCTCGAACTTAGAAGTCTTTATTTAGTATAATTGAAAAAAGAGCTCTCCTGCCTAATTTAATCCAACTACAGGTATGTGTTCTGATGAGAGGCAGTTGAAATATGAGCCTTTTTTCCAGCTGCTTCTAATTGAAAACAAATGCGGTTTAGGGAAATATGTACTGGCAAAGATAATGTTTATTTTACTGGAAAGCTGTAATATTTTGAAAATGATGCCAAGTCATGCCACGTTCCCATTCAGAATATTACATCATGTTAAATGAGAATTGCCGCTGGAATGCCTTGAGATTGTAGTTCAACAAGAAGAAAAAATATATATATATTTGTGTAAAAAGATGCATGCAAAATTATAAACTGTCAAGAATTAATTTTAAACTGGTTTGCAAGAACCTCTTCCCATCTACTGGAGTTTAGTCCATCATTCTTTGACATTAAACCTCAAGGTTCATTGACTTTATTGACTAATAGACTAATCTACACTAAGATGATTTTATGACTCTAAAATAAAGTTATAAAATGAATCTCTGCTGATCTAAGATGTAGCAATTTTTTTTTAAAACATACCCAGAAAGGAAGGGGACACACTTAACAGTACAAAAAATGGATACCCCAGTCAGCGGAATGATTACTGGATTGGTATGTTTGTCATAAGAGGAAATGAAGCAGTTTGGCCTGAATTGTTTTGCATTTAGAAGAGTGACAGAAAGCACCACCCTATATTTCCACCGCCCGATATTTAAAAATGTTTTTAGTTTTGCATTAGTTTTATACAGAATGGAAATAATCATTTAGATCCACTGAGCCCATGCCAACCATCGATCACCTGTTCACACTACTTCTGTTATCCCACTTTCTCACCCACTCCCTACACACTGCAGGCAATATAAACAGGCCAGTTAATCTACAAATCTTCACTTTCGTAGGATGTGGGAGGAAACCGTAACATCCAAAGGAAACCCAAGCGGTCAAAGGGGGAACATGCAAATTCCGCACAGACAGCACCCGAGGTCAGGATCAAACCTGGATCTCTGGATTAAATCTTTTTAATATTTTAACATTTAATCACCCTTTAAATTTCTACTCTAAATGAACTTAATAAAACAGAGAAATCCAGTAACTAACCTTAATGAGTTAGGATTAAATCAAAAAACGCTATTGTTTGAGTATTGTGTGGTGATATACAGTAAATGTGTTTATATTTCAGTGATTCGTTTTTGTGATGTGCTTAATAAGAAATGAATTGCAAAATGTTTTTCAGCTTCCAGCGATCAGCAGAGAATTTTGAAAAATCCAATTTCAACAATGCAAATTTCATTTCCATTACAATTTTAATCGCCAACTGTTGTGAAGTTATCAGGTAAGTTGTTAAGCAGAGCAACATGATGTCATCCATATAAAAGGCATGACTGTAAATCTTTTGTTCATTGATTGATCTGTGGACAAATAAAGTACAAGAATCATTGAGTCATAGAGCTATGCAACACAGAAACAGACACTTCAGCCAAACTCATCCATTCTGACAAAGTTGCCTGGCTGTGCAAGTGCTAGTTAAATTATACCACGCTCTGTGACCCCACTCAAGAGGTAGAACTAACATAATGTAGAAATCAGCTTTCATTGAAATCATTATTACAGTGAAAGTGGAAAGAGAATCCTTAATTTTATAGAACTAAACCCAACATCCCAATAACACATGAAATATATCCAATGCTAAAATGTAATTTATTATTTTTCCCCTTCTTCCCCGTGGATTAATAGTATTCCATGGAGGAATGTCCTACATATGATTTGTTATCATGTTCTCCCCTCTCCCCAACCTAGCCAAAGTCTTGCCATAGGGCGAAAAGCAGTAATGTAGCTAGCTCAAATTTCACAGCTGATTTTGTAGAAGGCATATTTGAGAAGTGACAGGGACTGACATCTTGACTACATTCCATTTTGGGAGAATTTGGGCCTTTTTAATTCAAAATTAGAGCAAAATCAATTTCTGTTGGCAGCTGTCCGAGATTTAAAGTATACTATTAATTCTTGGGGTTAAAATAATGAAAATTAATAAAGATACACGATGATACATGGTGGATGGGTAATATGACAATTTTCTCCTTTATACATTATTATCCAAAAATAAAATGATCTACAATATGGTTACCTTGGTAAATGTCTCAAAGCACCGTTATATTTACATCTAACAGAATTATTGTTTTTAATGTTTTTTTTCAGGAATTACATTGATACAAATGAGAAAATCACTAATGTAGAGATAAAGGAGAAAGTTCTATCAATTTTGAATGAAATGCAAAAGAAGAGAAAAGACATTTTGCTAAAGACCTTGTTTTGTAACTTAAAGGTATGTTGAAGACCCAGTCAGACAGATATCTCATTAAAAAAAGGCTTTTGCAGAACTGTAGCAGTAACCTGTTTCTTACCATATTTCAAAATGTTGAGTAAGATTTTTCATTTTCTTTGGTGCATGATGCATAAATACTTAACATCAATGAGGTCAATCGCTGACATATTCTTTTAAAACAACTATTTAATGCACTGTTTTTGAAAATAGCAAAAAAAAGCATTCGATTTAGTTAAACGTGGTTTTTAGTTTTCCTCAGCGTTGAATTTTGTTAGAAGTAGATACTTGCACTGAAATAATTTTTGTCATCACTAAGTCCTTTATGTTATTTCGTAGCCTCACTGTAAAAAGCTGGTGACAGAAAAATGGTTCGAGTCCTCAGATCCTATCGACAAAATATTTGAATTATTGGAGGAGCATCTTACAAGATTATTGAAATTAAAAGCACCACTGTATCAGGTATGGAACAAACAATCTAACCAGTGATATGACATATTGCGATAACCAGGGTTATCAAATCTACGTAAAGATGTGTGGCACAGTGGCACAGTGACACAGCTGGTAGAGTTGCTGCCTCGCGGCATCAGAGACCCGGGTTCGATCCTGACCTTGGGTGTTGTCTGTGTGTAATTTGCATGTTCCTCCTGTGACCGAGTGGGTTTCCTCACAAATCTCAAAGACGTGTGTGTCTGTAGATTAATTTGCCTCAGTAATTTGCCCCTTATGTGTAGGGAGTAGATGAGAAAGTGGGATAACTTAGATATAATGTACATGGCTGATCAATGGTTGGTGTGGGCTCAGTGAGCTGAACGGACTGTTTCAAGAATCCAGAGAGTTTTATTGTCATGTGTCCCAGATAGGACAATGAAATTCTTACTTGCTGCAGCACAACAGAATATGTAAACATAATACAAAACGGAAAATAAAAAGTTCAGTGTGTCTATAGACCATAGACCATATATACACAATAAATAAACAGATGTAGTGCAATAATAATAATAATAATAATAATAATAATAATAGACTGTTAGTGTTCAGAGCTTATTTGATGTTGTGTTTAATAGCCTTATGGCTGTGGAGAAGAAGCTGTACCAGAACCTGGATGTTACAGGCTCCTATACCTTCTTCCCGATGGCAATGGTGAGATAGCAGTGTGTGGCCAGGATGGTGTGGGTCTTTGATGATGGCAGCCTTTTTGAGGCAGCGACTGCGATAGATCCCTTCGATGGTGGGGAGGTCAGAGTCGGTGATGGACTGGGCAGTGGTCACAACTTTCTGCAGTCTTTTCCGCTCCTGGACGTTCAAGTTGCCGAACCAGGCCACGATGCAACCAGTCAGAATGCTCTTTACTGTGCACCTGTAGAAGTTCGAGAGAGTCCTCCTTGACATACCGACTCTCCGTAATCTTCTCAGGAAGTAGAGGCGCTGGTGTGCCTTCTTTATAATTGCATCAGTGTGCTGGGACCAGGAAAGATCTTGGGAAATATGCACACCCAGGAATTTGAAGTTTTTGAAGTTGTGTCTCACCGAACTAAACCAACCTCTCCTTCAGGTTTTTGCAATCAGCCTACAACAGAATGCTGCAGTGCTACCAAAAAGGTCAACATATAAATAGCTCATTTGGTTTGGCACTGATCTCCAGTAGTCCAAGAATAGTTTCAGGCTTTCTTAACTAGCTTCATCTAGCACGGCAATGTTCTTCACTAAATCTCTGAAAGAGGAGAGGAGTTGAGGACAGCATATATTAGCCACCATCGTATTGAATGGCGGGGAAGACTTGATGTTGACCCATTCTGCTCCGATTTCCTTGTGTCCTTGGAATACTTCCTTAATTTAGGGAAGTAACAACATAATACTTATAATGATTCCTGACTCATGACTTGCTGAAGTCATCCATGTATGGGTTTTGAGTGAGGACAGAAACGAGTTTTGCTTCCATATTCAAAATTATTGCCAAAGTGCAGATGTAGAAATAAGGAACTGCAGATGCAGACTGGTTTATAAAAGAAGGCACAAAGTGCTGGATTAATGTAGCGGGTCAGGCAACATCCACGGAGAACATAGGAAGGTTTCGACCCAAAACATCACCAATTCATGCTCTCCCAGGATGTTGCCTGACTCGCTGAGTTATTCCAGCACTTTGTGTCTTTTTTTAATCAAAGTACAGACATTAATACTAAAAAGCCTGTAAAATATACTAGCGCTCATATTTTCAAAAGTGGCCTGAGAACTGAAGTAGTAGCACTAAACAAAAACTGGAAGTAAACCATGTCTTATATGTTTTTTTTGTTTTAGACTGGTATCCACAACTTACTCTAATTTTATGTTTGCTTTATTTTAAATAGGATCTATTGAGGGACATCCATAAGCAGCTCATTACAGAATACATAATAAGAATTATGAAGAAAAGGCTATATTGCAAAACAGAAAATAAGCAGAAAAGTGTGGCAGACCAAATAGAGAATGAAGCTGTCCAGTTACAGAAACTCTTTACTTGTTATGTAAGTAAACTAGATATTTGCTATTATTAATTTTAGTATGATAAAGTAAGTGATGGAAATTAGCTAATGTAGTGTATTTTTTTGTCCTTATCAATTATCTCTGAATTGTCCATTGTGCTAAGAGTATGATGTGTCAATCAGACACACAGAGAACTGCTAAAATAGGGGCATTTTGTTATTTGCACCTTCTCCAACTATTTTGCACATGTGCGCATTTATTCGGAAGACTGGCAGTCCCGTTGTAAGGATTCCATTGCTGAGAAATGTCCATAAGCCGATTTATCCGTAAGTCAGAAACGTCTAGAGGAACTATTCTAACATCTTGTTTTATAGTATAACCCAGGTGATATTGCTCTACATACATTCAATATAATTCTATCAGTTCATTGAATTGTTACCCTATTAATACTCATAATGTAACTAATATGTTGTATTCTGTCATTAATGAATACAGTGTAACATTTTAACATTCTCTTTTTTACGGATATTTCAACCATCACTCCGACATCCCATTTCTGAAAGTCAAATTTGCTAGGTAATGCTAAAATACAAATTCTATCACTACACAGCATGAGTAGTAATTATATTTCTGTTGCTTAGTTTAGTTTAGTTTATCGCCACATGTACCAAAGTACAGTGAAAATCTTTTTGTTGCGCGCTATCCAGTCAGCGGAAAGATTATGCATGTTTACATTCAAGTCATCCACTGTGTACAGATATGGGATAAAGGGAATAATGTTTAGTGCAAGGTAAAGTCCAATTCAAGATAGCCTGAGGGTCTCTAAAGAGGTAGATGTAAGTTTAGGACTGCTCTCTTGTTGTTGATAGGATGGTTCAGTTGCCTGATGACAGCTGGGAACAAACTATTCTCTTGCCTGATGGGATGGGGGAGAAGTGGGAGGTCCGGGGTGAAACTCGTCCTAAATTATGCTGGCGGCTGCCGAGGCTGCGTGAAGTGTAGATGGAGATGGAGTAAATGGAAGAGAGTTTGGTTTGTGTGACGGTCTGGGCTGTGTCCACAATTCTATGCAATTTCTTGCGCTGATAGATGGAGCTGTTCCCAAACAGTGCTGTGATAAAATGCGTTCTACAGCGCATCAGTAGAAGTTGGTGAGAATTGTTGGGGACATCTCTCGCCAATTTCTACAGATGCGCCGTTCAGTTATCCTTCAAGATATTTCCTTACTAAGCTCAATTGTGTTCCAACTCTTATATGCCTTAGTAACCCATTATGTATATTTTCTGATTTAGCAAGAAGTTTGCCATATCAATATCTCATTGTTAAATTTGAGCATCCTTACTTTTCCAGTTTCTTCAGTACTTCATCTCTCATTCATCTCTGCTGCACCATTTGCTGCTGGATGATATGGTGAAGTATTAGTGTATTAATAGATCTCATTCTGTAAAACTTTCAGGGGAATGAAAGCAAATGAGGACTATCATTCTAGACTAACTCCCCTGATGAAGCATGACATGCAAAAATAGATCCCAGATTTTTAGTGTTTTGCGATTTCATGGCACATGCTCAAAAAAGGAAGAATATGTAAGGTTTACAAAGATGAATTTGGGCTCTTGAGAAATATAAAGGAAGCAAGATAAAACTTAAACAGGGAATCATGAGGACTAAAACGGCATACATTTCATTGGTGATTAGGATTTTAAAAAATCCCAAGGCATTTTATAATACCTTGGCATTATCCCAGAGAAAATTCCTAGGCATTAAAAACAAGAAGGTTACTTGGGATAGAGTGGAACCACTTATAGACAAGGGAGGGAATTAATGCCTGGAGCAAGAGGAAATCGGCGAGGCATTAAACAAGTACTTCACATCAGTATTCATCCAGGAGGACATGGAAGATAGCAAGATTAGAAAGGGTATGCTGAATTCTGGGGCATAATGATATTAAGGAGGAGGTGTTGAAGAGCATTGTGGTGGATAAGTCCCCAGAGCCTGATGGGATCTATCCCAGGTTATTGAGGCAAGGGAGGACATTTACGGGGCCTTGAAAAAATATCTTTGTATCCTCGTTAGCCACAGGCAAGGACACGAAGGACTGAAGAGTAGCCACTGTTTTTCCTCTTTTTAAGAAGGGCAGTAGTGGCAACCCAAGAAGTTAAAGGCCATTGAGCAATATAGTGCTAAGGAAATTAATGGAGATTATTCTGAGTGACAGAATCTATTTCATCTGGAAAACTAAGACTTATTAGGGATATTGAGTGTGCCTTCATGCAGGGGAGATCAAGTCTTACACTTTTTATTGGCTTTTGGAGGAGGTGACAAAGATGATGAGGGTAGGGCTGTGGACATTGCATACATGGACTTTAGTAAACCTTTTGACAAGATCTCTCATGGTAGGCAGATGCAGTGACTAGTGGGTGTATCGCAAGGCTCGGTGCTGGGACCGCAGCTATTTACAATATATATTAATGATTTGTATGAAGGGATTAAAAGTAACATTAACAAATTTGCAGATGACACAAAGCTGTGTGGCAGTGTGAACTGTGAGGAGGATGCTATGAGGATGCAGGGTGACTTGGACAGGTTGGGGGAGCGGGCAGATGCATGGCAGATGCAGTTTAATGTGAATAAATGTGAGGTTATCCACTTTGCTGGCAAAAACAGGAAGACAGATTATTATCTAAAAGGTGTCAAGTTGGGAAAAGGGGAAGTACAACGGGATCTGAGCATCCTTGTTCATCAGTCACTGAAAGTGAGCATGCAGGTACAGCAGGCAATGAAGAAAGCAAATGGCATGTTGGCCTTCATAACAAGAGGGGTTGAGTATAGGAGCAAAGAGGTCCTCCTGCAGTTGTACAGGGCCCTAGTGAGACCACACCTGGAGTATTGTGTGCAGTTTTGGTCTCCAAATTTGAGGAAGGACATTCTTGCTATTGAGGGAGAGCAGCGTAGGTTCACGAGGTTAATTCCCGGGATGGCGGGACTGTCATATTTTGATAGATTGGAGTGGCTGGGCTTGTATACCCTGGAATTTAGAAGGATGAGAGGGCATCTTATTGAAACATATAAGATTATTAAGGGTTTGGGCACACTAGAGGCAGGAAACATGTTCCCAATGTTGGGGGAGTCCAGAACTAGGGGCCATAGTTTAAGAATAAGTGGTAAACCATTTAGAACGGAGATGAGGAAAAACTTTTTCACACAGAGAGTTGTGAATCTGTGGAATGCTCTGCCTCAGAGGGCGGTGGAGGCTGGTTCTCTGGATGCTTTCAAGAGAGAGTTTGATAGAGTTCTTAGGGATAGCAGAGTTAAGGGATATGGAGAGAAGGCAGGAACGGGAGGGTACTGATTGTGGATGATCAGCCATGATCACAATGAATGGCGGTGCTGGCTCGAAGGGCCGAATGGCCTACTCCTGCACCTATTGTCTATTGTCTAATAGGGCTCGTGGGATCCATGAAGACGTGGTAGATTAGATTCAAAGTTGGCTTGGCCATAAAAGACAGACTGGGAGTCTGATGTGATATTCTGCAAGAATCAGTGCTGGGACCTCTGTTGTTTCATACATACATACATACATACATACATACATACATAAATACATGCATACATATAAACAGAAAGCCAGAATAGTGGAGGGTTTCTAACGTTCCGCCTTTATTTAATAAGGATGCAGAAAATAATATTTAAATGTAGTTTGGACTCGAGGCAATGTGTTACGGCAGTCTAGAACTTAATTCCTTGGAGCTTAGGAGACTGAGGGGTAATTTTATAATGGTGTATAAAATCACGGGGGGCATGGATAAGGTGAATGCACAGTCCTTTCCCAAGGTAGTGCAATCAAGAACGACAGGGCATAGGTTTGCGAAAGGAGAAAGAATGTATAGGAACCCGAAGAGAAACATTTTTTTACAAAGATGATGATGCCTATATGGACTGAGCTGCCACAAGAAGTTGTTGAGGCTGGTGCAATAACAACATTTAAATATACATTTGGATAGATATATGGATACGAAAGGTATAGAAGGGTATGAGTGAAAACCAGGCACATTGGACTGGTGTAGATGGGCACCTCGGTTTCATGGACGTTGGACCAGGGGGCCTGTAACCTCTCTCTGACGCTCACCAGATAATGCTGATGCCTTTTCCAATCTGCAATCAAAGCTTCACAGTTTTATTTATCTAATGGGTGGATTGTTCTTGATTTTCATTTTTATAGCAGTCTGAAGATACGTTTTTGGAGTCTGCACTTCTTAAAATCGCTGAAATCATCCGGCTTAAAGATATCATAGCTATTACAGTGGAAGTTGCTGCACTCGTCCATGACTTCCCAGATGTTAGGTAAGAACAGTCACTAAATTATAGTCACAACATTTGAAATTGTCAATGCAACTGAAGGTGATTCTTGAAGAGTGAATGGAATCTAATTCGAATAAAGAATTAATTTGGGCTTATTATTTAATTAGCTAAGAGTAAATGTCCATTCAGTAAGTGAATTATTTACAAAAGACCAATTCATGTGATGTGCTTTTTTAGATTTGAGGCAGGTTCCTCATGGGGAGTACCTGATGCAGAGGGAAAAGGTGTGAGTTGGTGCTGGTCTCAGAGTTCATTATACAACCCCAGGGAAGATTATAAATTGAAAGTATCTTACATTTATTTTTGTTACAGACATCACAGTTGATTGTGTGATTTAATGAATAACATAGTCATAGAGTTATACAGCATGGAAACAGGCCCTTCCGCCCAACTTGCTCATGCCGACCAAGATGCCCCAACCACACTAGTCTCACCTGCCTGTGTTTAGCCCATATCCCTCTAAACCTTTCCAATCCATATACCTATCCAAATGTCATAAATGTTGTTATAGTACCTGCCTCAACTACCTCCTCTGGCAGCTCGTTCCATATACCCATCACCCTTTGTGTGAAAAATTGTTCCTATTGAATCTTTCCCCTCTCACCTTAAACCTATGTCCTCTGGTTCTTGATTCCCTTACCCTTGGTAAATGTGCATCTACTCTATCTATTCCCCTCTATAAGATCACCTCTCACCCCTCTATAGGATTGTAGATATTTTTTAAAGAGATTGACAAAGTTGTGTTCATAAGCATGAAACTGTTACGTGAAATTTGAGCTTAAAATTTTCTCAGCAACAGCACATTAGGATATTCCAAGGAAACATATTGAAGTGGACATGGAAAACTAGTTGTAGTGTAGTGTTAGACTTGCCACATATCAATGTCAAAAACATCAAGGAAATCATATTACTATGATGCTCAATACAAGCATAACTTGTCAAAATTCCTTATTTTAAGAACTGAAAATGCTGGAAATATCCATCACATGTGAAGAGAGAAACAATTAAAAATGCCCAATCATAGGTTATTAATCTAAAAGAACTGTTTCTCTGTCTATAGATGCTGGCTGATCTATTGACCTATTTCAGTTTATCTGATTTTATTTCTGCTTTCCAACTGACATTTGTCTTTCAAGATTTCACTATCGTTATGTTTTTCCAAATATTGAATGTTTAAGCTATTAATTCACACCTTCATTAGGCAATCATACGCTGACCTCAATAATCATTCATCATTGTAACTATTAAAATTGATTCACAGAATACTATTTCGGGCTGCACTTACCATTTATGTGATGCTTTTCACTGCACCTCGGTTATTATTACAGTCAAGTTATTGTTAGGATTCACACTAATCTTATGTTCCATTTTCTGCAGCAAACAGCATATTGGAGCCATCTTGTACATTAAAGGGAACGTGAAAAAATCAGACGAGAAACAGATTCTGAACATTCTTAATGAACCCCTGATTGATGCAAATACTTCCAAGGACATTAAACTTTTTAGCACTACTACTGTTCTAAAGACTCTCTGAGAATCATAACTTCATTGAACTGGGACACCAGCATAATCTTTGTATATTTTTGTAGTCTCATCATTTTTAAGGATGTATTTGTAAGGCAATGGTGTTTCAAATGCATATTGTTACCTGTCGTATGTCTGATGTGGCACATTTGAATAATAATCACCACATAAGTTACAGCATTGTGAATTTGTCACGTTCCTCACACCTTATGGCTGAACGTCTTTCAAGAAATAAAGGCATTTTCTTTGGCATATATCGTGGATTTTGTTTTTGAATGTCTGGATGTACTTTACAACTTTTCGACTAAGATGCATTTTTGGACAAGTTATCACTGTGAGCTTGGGAAATGCATGTTAAAAATGGTATGGTTCTGATGTTGGCTCTCAGTAGGTAAATTAATTGGACAACAAGCCTTGGAGCTGGAGGTCATGTTTCAGATGGTAAGTTGCCAACAATGGAAGGAATATGAACATTTATTTGCTGCTATAAACCCTATTCATGAGGGTGAGCAAGGAGTGGCAGATTATATTCTCAGAATTTGTTCTTGAGTTGGGGGAAGAGTAGTCAATTTGATTGAAAACTGGGAGGGAGGCAGGCAAACAAGAAATAATACTAATAATAAGATCAGCAAATACTGGAAACACTCAGATGATCAGGTAGCATTTGTGAAAAGAGAAACAAAGTTAATATTTCGGCTAAAGTCACTTCATCTGAACTAGAGAGTAAATAAGTTAGATTAGTCTCTAAGATGGGCTTCCACATTGAATTGAACGTGAAAGGCACACAATTGAATTTCTTGTAACGAGCTGTTGGTGAGAAAGATATTCCAAAAGCACAATTATGACTCTGCTGAAAGTATAGTACATTGGTATTTCCTATAGCAAAGCTGAAGCTGCAGCTGAATGGAGTGGTTATTTAAGATGTCATTGGGTACTCCATGGTCAAATGCGAAATAATAAACCAGTTTAATAATTCACATTTGGCCTGATCTCGCTCAGACTGCCATTCATGAGATTTAAACAATATGCATTCAAATGTTTGCCTCATTTCACAAGCAGCATTGTTACTGTGACCCCATTGAATGGTGATCGGAATGGCAGCAACAATTGATAGATTCTCTTTGAAGTGGAGTCAGTTTTTGTCGTGTGCAAAACACAGTGCTGCACATGTTTGTGAGTGGGAACTAAAATATCCAAACATACCCAAACATGTGGAACACTAACTGAGAAAAAGTTTATCCCATTCATTTCTAAAAGATGGGAAAATCAATATTTCTCCTTTAGTACGATGCACAGTACAGCAAACTATATCAGAAAAGATATCTTGAACTCAGGGCCATGTTGATGTATATTCTGCCTATTTTAGCACACACAATACCAGTATTAACAGAGAGTTCTGTAATTAAAGCTATTTTTAAGTATTTACTTCACATGTTGTGGCACAGAGAAACATCTAATTATAAGTAAAACAACTAATTTAATGCACATTAACATTCAAAAGGTCTTGCGTAACATTCCTTTGAAGCTAAGCTCTTAAATAACATAATTTACTCATTCTTTTACTAAGCCTTTAACACTAGTTTCTGCTTTATAACCATGAAGCAAAACTTATTTGTTTGCTTTGATGCATCATTCATTTTGAACATTCTTTCAAAAACATGTTTCTGATTTGTTGTAATACTGACCTCAGATTAGTATTTCTTTGCTAACCAACATTGTACTTTCTGTTACTTGATTTAATTTGATAATGGATGCGCCTGAGCAGAACTTAACTCAACAGTTTGGTGTGTGAAGTTATAATTCTTCAAATTATATTCCATGACATTTTCACAGACATTGTGTGGCATATTGTATGACAACAAAGACAGTTACCAAATGCAAAAACAGCAAATGCTGCGCTCAGAAGGTTAGACGGCACACTTGCAGAGAAATGCAGTGAAGGTTTCAGGTCCAGCCTGTTTGGCTGAACTGATTCTGTTTTTATTTCAGATTTCCAGTCTACACAGTGTTTTTTTAATTTTTCATTAATCTATTGCTTCTTAAATGAACCAATCTGTGACTATCGTGGAGAAAGGAATGGATGAGGAATAACTTTTTTTTTAATATAAAAGCAAACGTACTTTCATATCATTCTGAACCAATGTCTGTTTTTTTTAAGCATTGAATAACTTTTTGCACTTTCTGGGGACATATTTTTGTTCAATACTGTAGCAGAAGCTGATTGCTTCTACTAAAATAGTAGTTAAAAGAATATAAAATGAGAATGCTAAGCATTTACAGATATCAATAACAGTATTTTCTAAGCACTATACTGTATTTGAAACATTGCTGTTTGCCATTATAATTAATAGCATACCCGAATTACAAGTCAGCAAATGCGAATAATGAAACTATTGGATCCAATGTCCTGTTATGGTTTTTAAACATTTTCCTGATCTTCAGCTTAGAGAACATTCATGTTCATCGTATAGTAATAGTAACACAAATACTTTGGTTTCGGAATTTACTGCATCAAAAATGTTTGCATAGTTTATAACAAATCTAAAAATGATACAGGCAACATATTGTAAAGTTAGTTACTATGTCAGGCTTGTATACACGAGTATATGCGCCCTAATATTACTTCTACGATGTTATAAATGTATCTGGAAGAAGGTTACAAAAATTTGATTTTGTAATAGCTTTCCCCTCACTTATCTGTAATATCTTGTGGTTGGAAGTAATGATGTTATGATGGTTAGCTCCACCAATGAAAAGTACAAATGCTGGTTGGCATTCTTGTTATTTGAACTTCCCAATGTTATCATCTAGTTTCCAATCAACATGGCACTCTCCACATTAACAGTGTCGGGTTGTCTACATTAGGTTACTAATACTGAATCTTTGGTAATAACATCTATTTATTTATTACTTTTTAAAGAAATTATGCATTGCAGCAAAATGACGGCTGGGTATTATTTTGAGTCACCCAACTTCAGCAATCTTTGGGGGAGACTAAGCGTAGGTTGGGCGATCGTTTCGCCGAACACCTCCGCTCAGTCCGCAATAACCAACCTGACCTCCCGGTGGCTCAACACTTCAACTCCCCCTCCCATTCCCAATCCGACCTCTCTGTCCTGGGTCTCCTCCATTGACAGAGTGAGCAACAGCAGAAATTGGAGGAACAGCACCTCATATTCCGCCTGGGGACCTTGCATCCGGATGGCATTAACATTGAATTCTCCCAAATTTGCTAGCCCTTGCTGTCTCCTCCCCTTCCTTAACCCTCTAGCTGTCTCCTCCCACCCTCCTATCCGCCCGCCCTCGGGCTCCTCCTCCTCCTCCTTTTCCTTCCTTCTCCCCCCTCACCCCCCATCAGTCTGAAGAAGGGTTTCGACCCGAAACGTCGCCTATTTCCTTCGCTCCATAGATGCTGCTGCACCTGCTGAGTTTCTCCAGCAATTTTGTGTACCTTCAGCAATATCTGTTTGATTTTGATGAGATACACTTGGTCAACCAGACAGAACATCAACATTAGGTTTCTTCAATGCCACAATGTGGCAGAATATTATTTTCTATTTTTCCTGAAATGGAGGAAATATATTTCCTGGTGTACAAGTTTTAAAACAAATATGATATTTTTAATCACTTTGGATATTTCTTGAAGTATATTTTTCCATGGGACCTTACATAATAATCTAACGTTTCAGAAATCAATTGTATTACTTGCATTAAAAATCAAAAAACTGCAGATGCCCGGAACATAAAATAAAAACTGAAATGCTGCAGACACTCAGCAGGTCAGGTAGACGGGCCTAATTTCAGACTGGCATTTTATTTAAGCCAATTGAGACTTGAAATACTAAACATTTTAGTAGATCCTTCGAGGTCTAAGGTTCACCCAAAATCAAACCTTGGATTTCTGATGAGTCAAGGGTATCTATTGCACTTCCTTCAAAGTGAAACTAGCTCTGTGCTCCACTGTAAAACATTTCAAAGTTTCATAAGTTCATAAGAAATAGAGCAGAATTAGTCCATCTCCGGCATTCCATCATAGTTGATCTATTTTTCCTTCTCAACCACATTCTCCTGCCCTCCTAGTAACCTTTGATACCCTTATTAATCAAGAAACTATCAATGTCTGCTTTAAAATACCCAATGACTAGGCCTCTACTGCCATCTGTGGCAATGAATACCAAAGATTCACCATCTTCTGGCTAAAAAAAATAAATCCTCCTCATCCCCATTCTAAAGGTACATCCTTTAATTCTGAGGCTGTGCCCGCTGGTCCAAGACCATCCCTCTACTGGCAACATCCTCTGCACATCCACTATATCAAGCCCTTCATTATATCCTGACATGGTAATGAAACTATTCCACAAAAAAAACAGCAACTTCCCAGTATCGAGGCCCTAGCTATTCTCAGTCCATAATATTAGGCAAGCCATGTTTATTCAATACAGACTTCCGAAAAAGATATTCAACATCGATTTCTATCACATTGAGAGATCATCAGGCGGATAGACATATGTGTTGTCTGAAAAAAACATCTCCATATTCTGGAACATCGATCATTCTTATCACATTGACCTGAGATCATCAGGCGGATAGCCATCACCTAACATGCTTGTCTGAAAAAATGTAACATCTCAGCCACCTGATCTCCTGGAATCCGCTAGCACATGATACCAGGGATGTCAAAGCGGATAGGAATTTTCAACTTGTTACTGCGAACCTGGAACAGTCATGCAACAGTGTTGGACACACACACAAAGTATCAGTGGATAGATTGAAGTGGACTGGGAAATTAGGCCATCTGATGCCTAACAAGCTATCAACCGTAGAAATGTCAGAGGTACATCATGTGAAGAGACCTGCCCCATTTCTTGGAATGGTCAGCATTGTTTGTACATCTTACCTTGATCTCGTCTTCCACCATTCTGCTTAACACATAAAGACACTTGCCTGTGTTCATCTATTACTGGCCATGCTTAACACATAAAGACACTTGCCTGTGTTCATCTATTACTGGCCATGCTCTGCCCCCTGCTCATTGCCAGCTCTCACTCCCACTCTCCTGAATCAATCTGAAGGAGGGTCCTTACCCAAAATGTCAACTATCCACATTCTCCAGCGATGCTGCCTGACCCATTGCGTTACATAGATAGATACATAGACAATAGGTGCAGGAGTAGGCCATTCGGCCCTTCGAGCCAGTACCGCCATTCAAAGTGATCATGGCTGATCATCCACAAGCCTTCTCCCCATATCCCTTGATTCCGCTAGCCCCTAGAGCTCCATCTAACTCTCTGTTGAATACATCCAGTGAATCGGCCTCCACTGCCTTCGGAGGCAGAGGATATCACAAATTCAGAACTCTCTGGGTGAAAAGTTGGTTCATCATCTAAGTTCTAAATGGCTTACCCCTTATTCTTAAACTGTCACTCCTGGATCTGGACTCCCCCAACATCAGGAACATGTTTCCTGCATCTAGCGTGTCCAATCCCTTAATATTTTTATATGTTTCTATAAGATTGCCTCTCATCCTTCTAAATTCCATGAATACAAGCCCAGGCGCTCCATTCATTCATCATATGACAGTCCCACCAGGCGCTCCATTCAATAGAAAGAATGTCCTTCCTCAAATTAGGAGCCCAAAACTGCACACGGTACTCCAGGTGTGGTCTCATCAGGGCCCTGTACAACTGCAGATGGACCTTTTGCTCCTGTACTCAACTCCTCTTGTTAGGAAGGCCTGGACGCAAAGAACTCACTCTGGCAGATTCCACTAGACCATGAACCCTCCATGTTGACCACGTTCGGCACATCGTTCGGACGCTACAGATTTTTACGCATGCCGTTTGGAATAAACTCGGTTAGTGAGGTCTCCATGGAGCAGTTATTTGCCGGATACCCATGTGCTATAAATGTAGATGGCATCCTAGTCACCTGACAGAATGTCCAGGACCACAACGTAAACATAAAGCTGGTTCTGGACCGTGCCAGAGCAATCTACCACAAGTTTAACCCCCAAAAATGCAAGTTCTGGATCAACGAAGTGAACTTTGTGGGTCATGTATTCACCAGCACCAGTCTCAAGCCAGACCCCTCGAAAACCATTGCTATCAAAGAGCTGCCAGTGCCCACGAACATGAATGCATTACAATGGTTTCTTGACAAGGTAAACTACTTGGGAAAGTTCATCCCGAACTTCAGTTAACTCTCAGCCCCACTAAGGCAACTAGCTCACAAAGACACAGACTGGTCCTGGCACGAGGGCGCTTGACACTCATGAGCAACAGATGTCCTGCGCTCCAACACTCGCTTATTTTGATGCCAAGCTACCTGTCACATTAACTTGCAACGCCTCCCAATACGGACTGGGAGCAGCCTGTCTCCAGAACGATGGTAGAGGCCACAGACCCATTGCATATGCCTCCCACACCATGACTGACACAGAACAGCGTTACGCACACATCTAGAAGGAACTGCTAGCTGTGGTCTTTGCCTGCAGGAAATTCAATGACTTTATTTTTGGCAGCCCTGTCACTGTTGAAACTGACCACCAGCCGCTGGTCAGTCACCATGCATTCTCATAACATCCTCTTCACAGTTCACAATCACCCAGCTTCGTGTCATCTGCAAATTTGCTAATGTTACTTTTAATTCCTTCATCTAAACCATTAATGTATATTGTAAATAGCTGCGGTCCCAGCACCGAGCCTTGCAGCACCCCACTAGTCACTGCCTGCCATTCTGAAAGGGACCCATTAATCCCTACTACTTCCCCTTTTCTCCAGCATTACTCAAGCATTTTGTGTCCTTCTTTGTTATAAACTCACATCTGCAGTTCCTTATTATTACAATGAGAATTTATAAAATTTACTGTGGGAATATACAATTCCATTGTCACAGAATCATACAATCACAGAATTGCTATGGCATGTAAATAAATCTTTCACCCATGCCAGCTCATTTCAAAGGCTGACAGCATAAGTCCCTCTCACCTGCCCTCTTCCCACAGCCCTGCAGATATCTTGTTTTCAAGTATTTAACAGGTTGTTTTTAAATGCATCAACTGAAACTGCATTCACAATTTGCCTCACGTCAGACAGTGCATTCAAGATTAGAAACATTCCATGTGTGAAAAGATTTTTCCTCATATCACTTTTGCCAATTGCATTCATTCCACACCTCAGATCCTTGACCTTTCTTCTATTGGGAACAGTTTCAAGTCAAGTGATATGTACAAGTATGGTGAGGTACAGATACAATGAAAATCTTGCTTGCAACAGCATCACAGGCATAGAGACTCAGAAACACACAAAAGCACAAATTACACATCGTATTTAAAACATCACAGGAACGGACCTTGTCTGCCCACAATGTCTAAGCCGAACATGATACCAAGATAAACTAATCGCACCCTCCTGCTCATGATCCATATCCCTCCATTCCCTGCTGATCCATGTGTTTACCCAAAAGCCTCTTAGACATCACTATCATATATGCCTCCACCGCCACTCCTGGTGGCATGTTGCAGGCACCCACCACCCTCTGTGTAATAAACTTTGCCTGTAAATGTCCTTTAAACTTTGCCCTTCCGACCGTAAAGCTATGTCCTCTATTCTTTGATATTTCCACTGTAGTAAAAAGATTCTGACCATCTACCCTATCTAGAGTGGTAAAGAAGGCCTATTATGCTTGCCTTCATAACTCAGGATATTGAGTATACGAGTCTGGAGGTTATGGTGCAGTTTTATAAGACATTGGTAAGGCTGCATTTTGAGTAGTACATGCAGTTCAGGTCTTCCCATTACAGGAAAGATGTGGACACTTTGCAAAGGGTTCAGAAGAGGTTTACCAGAATGATGCCGGAATTAGGGGGAATTAGCTGCAAGTCAGAGATTGGTTGGATTTCGATATTTTTCTCTGTCACACCAGAGATTATGGGAAGACCTGATATATAACATTATGAGAGGCATAGATATAGTAAACAGTCCAAACTTTTTTCTCGGGATGGAAAATCAAAACTGGAGAACATGGCTTTAAACATTTAAAGCAAAATGTCCGGGGCAAGTTTTTTTTACACAGGTGGTGGTGAGTGTATGGATTGCGCTGCCGGGGGTGGTAGTTGATGTAGATACAATAATGGTATTTCAAATATGCAGGGAATGGAGGGATATGGATTATGCGCAGGAAGATAAGAGTTGGGTTTGGCATCATGTTCAGCACAGACATTGTAGGTCAAAGGACCTTTTCTTGTGCCGTTCTATGTTGATGTACTGCATATATCCGTGACTTATTTCAACTAATCAGTCATTTATTGGAGCTCTTACAGAGCTTCGCAGCTCTTTAATCTTTTGTTGCATTTCAGTATATCTTAAAAATATGTTTAATTTATTTGCTCTTTGGCAACAGTTTTTCTCGCTGCTAAAGAAATGACTGCTGTTCAGTTAATGTTCATTTTTCCCCAATTTGATGAGCATTTCCTTTCGCTGATATGTGGTTTCCTATGGGAGACATTAGCAGGAAGAATGAAAAACGAGAAACATTGCAGGAATTACGTACAGCGGCTATTAAATAGTCCAGTTATTTTTAATGTAATGTTTGGAGATTGAGGAGATCAATACAATTGGTTTCAGACACACAAAGATACTGGGCAGGTTTTCTTTGCATAAGCCATTGAAAATAACTATTAATTCAAAAAGAATAAATAAATAACATACAGTAGATAAATAAAACTATATTAATTCAAATATACAATGAGTCATCAACAACCACATCCGCATTTTGAGAAACCAAATAATTGGCTAATGTATAATTCCTCACAGGTCATATCCAGACTTGCCGATTTCATACTGGCAGATGGTCAAGAGTTACACAGATTCCACAGCCTGAGGCACAACCTATAAACATGCAAGCAAAATTCTGGGTATTCCAAAGAACATAAATCACGTACTTCTCTAGTTCCAGGAAGTAATATTATTTCAGGGAAGAATTACCTGTTGTCTGTTTTCATGCCTTATGCTATATGGAGATTTACTAAAAACAGTGTTGTGTTATTATTTTCATTTGTTCAGGAGATGTGGATGTAGCTGGCATGGTTAACAAGTATTGTTCAGCTTTTATAGCGCAGAGCGATTGGGAATCTTTTATTTGTTTTAGTTTAGAGATACAGCATGGAAACAGGCTCTTCAGCCCATCAAGTCTTCGCCGATCACCATCGATCACCCATTTGCGCTACTTCTGTGTTATCCCACGTTTGCATCCTACAAATTAGGGACAATTTGGAGAGGCCATTTACACTACAAAACCACAAGTCTTTGGGATGTGGGAGGAAACCGGAGCACCCAGAGGAAACCCATGTGGTCACGGGGAGAATGCGCAAACTCCACATAGACAGCATCCAAGGTTGGGATTGAGCCCAGGTCAGTGCTGTCTGTGTGGAGTTTGCACGTTTCCCCATGAGCAGTTTTCTCCGAGGTGCTCCAGTTTCCTCCCAAGATGTGTTGGCCAGTAAGCTCATTGACCACAGTGAATCACCACCACTGTGGGTAGATGGCAAGAGATGGCAAGAATACTTTCTCTTCGCCACTTTTCATTTCACTGCACATTTCGTATGTGTATGTGACAAATAAACTTGACTTGACGAGAAACAATTGGGAGCAATTAGCAAGCTTGAGAGAGAGAATAGGTTGCAGAGAAATAATTGATAGGAATGCTCTGAAAGGTGGCAGAGATGTTAGGCCTTCTTCTCCGTTGTAACAAAATACAAATAATATAAAATAAGAAAATTCCTCAAAGAAAAGCAGGGAGAGCAGGTGTTCACACAAGAATTTAGTGGAAGGGCCTGTCTCTTCAAATGGATGAAAGATGGGTTGAATAGATATCATGATAGTATTTCATTGTCATATTTACTGACAACAGAACAATTAAATTATCACTTGCATCAGCATGAGAGGGCACATGTCAAGCAAAACGGAATTTAAGCTGGATTCCATTTAGGAAATAAATGAAATATTTATAACTTAATATTTCTTTAATCCCTTGACCATGAATAATTTCACTCTTACTTCTAGTGAGGATTTGCTTTGAAAAGCCTAGGCAGCTCATGTTATTAACTCTTTTGTCAAATTTGATCAACTTTGGTTCATTCCCTGGTGCTTCAAACTATTTTCAGTGACAGGAAATAAGGGGGATATATGTTGAAAATTAACATAAGCGTTGCTTATTACTTCAGCTGGACTGCTAATGAGCACTTTGTAAGCATTAGCAAACGATTAAAGATATTACCAAAAATTAATCCCAAACTTCTTTAGTATGATATTTACCTTGAGGTTCCTCACCCCTTCCTGATATGTAGAGATGTTGGAATAGTACTGCTGTGGTGACTCTTGGTAATCCTTAAGTCATTAAGTCACATTCCAGTCAGTTAGTCATGGCTGGGAGTTTCCCAGAATTACTCAAGCACTTAAAATTACAACTGACATCCCCAGAGGAACAGCATCAGTTTATCTACTCATGGCTCTTTTAAAGAGATCCTCGTATATAAGAGGCTAGAGATCTGTTATACAAAAAACCCAGAAGTCAAAACACTTAGTTTTGGCATTCTGCCAAATGACTCTTCAGAGTGTAAACTGATGTTCACACAATCTGCCACACATCCTCTCTCATCAACACTACCCAACGTAAGGAGCACTACTTGGGCACTTAACTTTAATGCTTTCTCTAGGTCAGCGTTTCTCAACCGGGGTTCCCCAGAATGCTAGGGTTCCGCGGGAGGTCGCTAGGGATTCCAAGATAAATAGTGATAAATATGCTAATCAGAGTCCTTGTCAGTGCACACTGTTAAGGCCTTCAGTCTTAAGGCGATGTTTCGATCTGAAACGTCGCCAATTCCTTCTCTCCACAGATGCTGCCTCGCCCGCTGAGTTTCTCCAGCATTTTGTGTCTGCCTGTGAAGACCTTCAATAAACCGACTTTAATAAGCCGCGACAGCAGACGACTTCCAGGAGGCCGAAGGAACACGCGGCCGGAGCCTTTATCGACGGAGCGGAGGCATCTGTAATGCATCTGGCGCCGGTCGTCGAGGTGGTCGGTACGGTTATCGACGAGAAGGCCGGTGCGGCGGATGTCGGGGTCGGCAGTCATTCATTAAGGCCTCTGCTGGTCGACACGGGCTTCCTGGCGTGCAGGTACAGTCCCTCATTCACCCACGTTATTTAGTAAGTTTTACCCATCATTTAGGGATGTTGTATGAATTTTTTAAATGTAAGTATGTTTATGTTTATTTTTGTTAGTTTATCAAAAGTTGAGGTACAAGCAGTTTGATTTCAGTTTTTTTTTGCATTGTCAATAACCTTGAGAAAAGCGTGTTATTTTTCTGCTTAAACCAGTTATCAGAAATATATATAATGTTTGCCTAATGAATTTTAAGTTTATGAAAGAGAAAGAAAGAGAATACTAAAGATAAAAATAATTTTTATGTAAGAGTTCCCCGAGACATGAAAATTATTTCAAGGGTTATGCGAGGGTTGAGAAAGGCTGCTGTAGGTACTCCCTGAAGACCATCACTGAAGAAAGTAGTGACTGTTTCCAGAGTGTGCAGAAGACCTGAGAAAGCTAGTCATCCCCACTGACTGAAAACATGGTTGAAAGTAAATGCACATGAACATGAGCCTCCAGAAACAGGGGGAGATTGAGAAATGTTAGAACTTTTGATTAGCAAAGGTTGCCATCAGAGTGAATTGCATGTCAACTTCTTCCACGTACCTAAATTATGATCAAAAGAGTGTATATTCCAAGCCTTCATTGTATGGGGCAGCATGGTAGTGCAGCAGTACAGTTGCTGCCTGACAGCGCGAGAGATCCGGATTCGAACCTGACCATGGCCGCTGTCTGCCAAGAGTTTATACGTTTGTCCCGTGACTGCGTGGGTTTTCTCTGGGTGCTCTGGTTTACTCCCACAAGACATACAGGTTTGTAGGTTAATTGGCTTTGGTATAATTGCCCTTATTGCGTAGGATAGTGCTTGTGTATGGAGGAATCAGTGGTTGGCCCACTCGGTGGGCTGAAGGGCCTGTTTCCATGCTGTATCTCTAAAGTCTAAAGTCTTATCACTTTAGGACTCCAGCACTGTGCCGAACAATTGGCACCAGTCTACACAGACATTTTCAATCAGTCCCTACAACTCTGCACTGTCCCTGCCTGCTTCAAAGTCTCCACCATTGTTCCTGCACTCAAAAAGCCAATGATTACTGGTCTTAATGACTATAGGCCTTTTGCACTGACCTCTGTAATCATGAAAACGCTTGAAAGACTTGTGCTGGCCCACCTGAAAAGGACAACAGAACCCTTCCACTGCTGGACCTGCTGCAGTTTGCATACAAGGCCAATAGATCAGTGGATGACCCAGTGAACCTAGGCCTACACTTCATCCTCCAGCACCGAGGCCATCATCGACTCCACAGTCAAAAAAGCCCAACAGAGGATTACTTCCTGCGGCAGCTGAGAAAACACAACCTGCCACAGGCAATGATGGTCCAGTTTTCCACTGCCATCATAGAGTCTGTCCTCACCACCTCCATCATGGTCTGGTTCAGCTCAGCCACCAAACATGACACACGGCAGCTGCAGCATTCGCTCAACTGAGAAAGTTATTGGTTGCAACCTTTCCCCCATCGACAAACTATACGCTGCAAGGGCCAAGAAGCGAGCGGGTAAGATCATCTTTGATCCCTCTCACCCTGGCCACAAACTCTTTGAAGTCCTCCCCTCTGGAAGGCGACTCCAGACTATCAAAACCTTCACATCCAGACACAAAAACAGCTTCTTCCCACGAGCGGTAGCTCTACTTAACTGCCGCACTACACCACTACTGTAAGCCAAACACTTAAGAACTCTCTGAGGGCACTTTAGATATCAACATGTGCAATATAGAGCAAAGCTGCCCCTTTTTACGCTTGCACTTTATTTTTTACCTTTTTTTTAATTACAATGTTGTTTTTAATTGTCTGCTGTATATTGTGTTTTTACCATGTGTGAGCAAAGCACCGTCAAATTCCTTGTACGTGTACATACTTGACCAATACATTTATTCGTATTCTGCTTTGTATTGATGTAGGCATTAATTATGATCTTTATTGATCCGTGAAATTCATCAACAAACTATGGATCTTTCAGTCATGTTTGGTTGTGTGGCAAAATAATATAAGAAAATTGCAAACTAATTTTATTCACTGTCCATGAGAAAATGCAGATGAAACATATTAATAACACAGAATTGAAAGATTGCTGATCAAATCTATTGATGCTTTGTTTTTCTTTTTGGAAAGTTGCAGTCTTAGGAGGATATTATTTGCAACTGCACCTGGGGCATCTTCAATATCCATGGCTTGGATAAAAACCGAATTGGGAAAATTGAAATCTGGAATCCCAGGAAGGGAGACACAGATTTGGGAGGCATCACCGTCAAAGACCATGGGATGGAAGAGCAGCTGCCTATGCAACAGTAATCTGTAAGGAAAGAAGGAAAAAAAGGTCTATTTTTTTAGAAAGGGGTTAATGGCAGCAAATTTGGAAGACTTCTCGTGGGGTGGAAACCAATTGTAATGTAAAATAGCATGAGAGCCAAAAAGGGATAGTGGATGTTTAATGGGATTAGTGTAAGATTAGTGTAAGAAACCAGTGCCAATGTCATGATAAGAGGAGATCAGGTAAGGTTTGCGCTGAGAAAATAGAGAAATGGGAGAAAAATGCAGAATTAAGGATAGGGTTTGGGAATCCTGGGTTAAACTTGGATTGGTAAGCAAGAGGAAGAACAGGATCTGGCAGAACTTATACAAATAGGAGTAGGTATTTGGGACTTTATGACTGATCCACTATTCAATAAGATAATGGCAGATCATGACAGCTTTTTCATGCAAGAAGTGTTGCTTATATGGTGGAACAAGCTGCCTGAGGAAGTGATGGTGGTGATTACAATTACAAAGTTTAAAAGATATTTGGACATGTTCATAGATAGGAGGGTTTTGAGGGATACAGTTTGTGCCCAATGCAGGCAAATGGGACTAGCTCTGGGAGGCATCTTGGTCGGCAGTAATGAGTTGGGCGGAAGGGCCCGTTTCTGTGCTGTCTGACCGTATAAGGAAAATATACTTTAAAAAACCAAGGCAGAGGAGTAGATTGGAGTTTATCTGTAGGTCAATTTGTGGAATTAGAACACATGAATCCAGGGTCTTTCAGCACTGTTATAGGTGAAATACAGTAATTACAATTTTATTAGTCCATGTAGGGCTGGGGTGGAAGTTACAACATTCACGCTGATTTTAAAAAGTTAAGCAATTACCTTTCATTGCTAAACTGCTCAAGGTTTCCTCCTGGTGGCTGATTAAAACATTGACCAACTTTATGATAATTTACAACGGTTAGATAATTACCCCCCTGAACACTTACTATGTAAAATATACAGTACGAACAGTACAGTGATTACTGAACATATACTGAATTAATGAATAATCAATAGTTGATAAGAAATTTTGTTTCTAAACCATGGCATCATGGAGAAATTCATCCAATATGTAGTCATATTCTTTGCTTTCATCTTTCTTAAGACATGCTAAACTTTAGGATAATCTTATAACTGTAAAGATTGTTGGGTGACATTCATGTCAAATTATTGCTGAAGTAAATGTAACATATTATAATTTCCAATTTGCTGCAGACATTCAGATTTCTCAATTTGTTCTAGAAAGTTTCAATAGCAAAATGTATTAACAGTATATTATCGTCAGAGTGAGGCCAAATGCAAATTGGAGGAACAGCATCGCATATTTCGCTTGGACACCTTATAACCCAGTGGTATGAATATTGATTTCTCTAACTTCAAGTAACTCTTACATCCCTCTCTCCCCATCCCTCTCTCCCCATCCCTCCCCATCAAAATCATAGCAGCTTCGCAGTCGCTGTGTTGAGTCTCATTGTCTGTATTTGTTTTCACCTAACACACATCGAACAATGGCCTTCATCATTGTTTACTTTTTTGCATATGTTTCATTAATTTGTTCTATATGTCTCTACATCACCGTTTATATCTCTCGTTTCCCTTTCCCCCGACTCTCAGTCTGAAGATGGGTCTCGACCCGAAACATCACCAATTCCTTTTCTCCAGAGATGCTGTCTGACCCACTGAGTTACTCCAGCTTAATGTGTCTAACTTCTATTTTTATATTTAACATATACTGTTGCAACATACGCAGCATAAGCCAAAAAAAGTTTAATAAAACACTCAATGGGAATTTCCAACATGATTAAATAATCTTGCTCATGCCTTTCCCCGACTTCCTGTTGGCACAAGCCCACCTTCTGGGACTGCCCATCTTCCTCTCCGAGCAATATATCCTTTTTTTTTTAAATTCCCAAGACTTTTTCCAAAGTCATAGAATGTAAATAACTTTTTTTTTAAAGTTTAACTCATTTTTTCCATCACCATCTCCTGTCATATAAAATATTAGTAGCTTTTAAAACAATAATTTATACTTATTTGTTTAAGGGATGCTTTTTTCTATTTTATGATGTTTTTGCAGCAGATATCAGAACAACCCAAATTCCAAGAAAACATGTAAATTCTTTTAAAAAATGGGTGTTTATCAGATTACTGAGTGACATAAACATTCAGTCCAGTGCCTGGAAAAAGCAGTGAATAGGGGGAGGGGGGGGGGAGGAGGGGGGGAGGAGGAGAGGGGGGGAGGAGAGGGGGGGAGGAGAGGGGGGAGGAGAGGGGGGGGAGAGAGGGGGGGGAGAGGGGGGGAGGAGAGGGAGGGGGGAGAGGAGAGGGAGGGGGGGGGGGAGGGAGGGGGGGAGAGAGGGGGGAGAGAGAGAGGGGAGGGGGGAGAGGAGGAGGAGGGGGGGGGGAGGAGAGAGGAGGAGAGGAGGAGGAGGGAGGGAGGGGAGGGGGGAGAGGAGAGGGGGGAGAGGAGAGGGGGGGGAATAGGAGTGGGGGGGAGAGTTGGAGGGAGAGGAGAGGGGGTGGAGAGGTGAGGGAGGGGGGAGAGGAGAGGGAGAGGGGGAGAGGGGGGGAGGGAGGAGGGAGTGCCTTTTTACTTCAACCCAAACCCAAACAACCATTTGCAGGCAGTGCTTTTTTACCTCTAACCATATTTTCATTTTCAAACCAAATTAAGGGTACTCACAGTGCTGTAGACATTTGTCAGTGTCATTCAAAGCTCTGATTGAGGCACACCACTTGCAGAGACTGATTGAGGCACACCACTTGCAGAGACTGAGTGAGGCACACCACTTCCTGGTTTTATAGTCCCTCCCTCTCCCTCCAGCAGAGGCAGCAGAGAGAATGGGGAATGTTGTAAAAACATTAATATCTCTGTCAATTTTCATCGACGGAAAAATCCTCGGCACACATACGGCGGAGGGGGGCTGTGAGCGAGGTGGCCAAAAATGACGGCCGTAGGTGGTGGCGTACTCTCGGAAACCGCAGCACAGAAAGCCAAAACCGGTCAAGAACAGAGTTTTAGTAATGTAGATATGGACACACTGATCTGTTCTGTATTCATGCCTACTATATTCTGTTGTGCTGAAGCAAAGTAAGATTTTATTTGTCCTATCTGGGACACATGACAATAAACTCTCTTGAATCTTGAATCTTGAATCCCATTTTAGAAGGCTATCTACTGATTATGGTTTCTAATGAGAAGTTGGTAAAGTATTTTTTTTTAAAACACATTAACACAGAATGTCATAGCATGTGTGTTAAATAATAATCTTTTCTTCTGAAGTGGGATTTTCACACTGACTATTCATTGCTATTTTAATCACTAATTTTGGACAAAGGCTTCTTAAAATCATAAAGTCCCTTTAAAACTAAACATTATTATTTATATTTTACACATCTCAGAACTGTGCTCAATCTTCATTCATTCCTAAATCATAATTCTATGAAATTATATGAGTATAGAAGTTGGGAGGTCATGATGCAGTTGTATAAGACGTTGGTGAGGCCGCATTTAGAGATGTGTTCAGTTCTGGGCACTGTGTTATAGGAAAGATGTTGTCAAACTGGAGTGGATACAGAGACGATTTACGAGGCTGTTGCCAGGACTAGATGATCTGAGCTATAGGGAGGGTAGGCTGGGACTCTATTCCTTGGAATGCAGGAGGATGATGGGTGATCTTATAGAGGTGTATAAGTTCATGAAGGGAATAGATCAGATATATGCACAGAGTCTCTTGCCCAGAGTAGGTGAATCGAGGACCAGATTAAATTGGTTTAAGGTGAAGGGGAAAATATTAATAGGATTCTGTTACATAAAGGGTGGTGGGTGTATGGAACAAGCTGCCCGAGGAGGTAGTTGAGGCAGGGACCATCCCAACGTTTAAGGAACAGTTGGACAGGTACATGGATGGGACAGGTTTGGAGGGAAATGGGCCAAATGCAGGCAGATAGGACATGCTGGCCAGTGCGGGCAAGTCAGACCAAAGGGCCAGATTTCACACTGTATCACTACGACTCTAAATTACAGATCTATAAATTATAATTATAGAAATGTTCTGATGTCTGCAAGAAGTTATTCAGTTGACCAGCTCAAAGCCTTTGAATCTTCTGTTCTGGTGCCTTGCTAATTTCTTGAGTCTTGGCAATGAAGTTCTGCATTTTCTGTAAGAGCAATGAAAAATAACATTAAAATTGAAATTAATTTCAATTGATTGTAAAAAGATTTACAAATGTAAAAAGGAGTAAGCCATTTAGAACGGAGACAAGGAAACATTTTTTCTCACAGAATGTGGTGAGTCTGTGGAATTCTCTGCCTCAGAGGGCGGTGGAGGCAGGTTCTCTGGATACTTTCAAGGGAGAGCTAGATAGGGCTCTTAAAAATAGGGGATATGGGGAGAAGGCAGGAACGGGGTACTGATTGGGGATGATCAGCCATGATCACATTGAATGGCGGTGCTGGCTCGAAGGGCCGAATGGTCTACTCCTGCACCTATTGTCTATTGTCTACCCCATGTTTATTGGCATACAAATGAAAAAAGAAATTAAGATCAGTTGCAGTCATTTGTGTTTTTGCCTCCAACCTTTGTGATTATCTCCCCATTTTTCTCCCCCAACTGGCTCATCTGCCAATCAAACCCTCACTATTTGGATCCACCTAGTACTCACCAGCTCTTAGTTCCCCTCACCTCTTTCTCCCAGCTATCTCCCCTCTCCTCGAGACGTATTATGTTCTCCATGTGATTTTCCTCACCCGTGTAACAAGGTAACTTGCCACCAGTCATAATGTGACTGGAACTAGGAACCATTTGTATAGGTAATCACACACTTAATTTGCAAGATGTCACTCAAATAATTGCAAATTGCATCATACACTTCCTAGCGATATTACAATACCTACCTTCAACGGTGCTGCAGTTCTGCCACTGGCTGTGTGCGCAACTTTGGCGCCTTTGAGGAGGGGGGAACGGGATTAAAATCCGGTTTTGTACTGCTACTCGGAGAGGGATTTCCTCGGGCTGCGAGTCGATGAAGAAAATTCGATCGGACTTCCGTTCCCGTTTTTTTTTTTTAAATCGCTGTACAATTTAATAATTTGATTAAAATAAAAAGCAACTTCTAACACCCTCAATGCCTACAATGTGACAGATCGCAAGAACGGGACAAAACAAAGGGTAAATCGTTTATTTTACATAAAATCTTGCTTCTTGGGGTGGCTTTAATCTAATTTTACGATGCAAAAATGTGATTTGGGCCCTATACGAACCAGCAATATCTTTCCTGCCGATATGACGTTCAAATTCACCGCAAATGCAACGTTCCAATCCAGAAACACGCACTCGCAAGATGATTAAAATTCTCTTTTTTTTGGACAATCATAAGAACATCCAAATCGTCTTTATTTTGTGTAATTGTATAATCAATATTTTAATGCTAAATATACACAACAGCTTTAGCCACATTTATTGTGCAAAAAATAATAATTTTGATTATATTGAAAGTAGATGTTTCCAGATTAATTTATGGGAATTAAACATTAAATTCCTTCCATCTGGCATATGTTCATGACAGTGAGATTTAAAAAGCATGTTATATTGTGAATTCTTGTGTGAATGGGATTAGTTTGTTATTTGGATACTTAGGCTATTTAAAACAATTATCCTTTTCTTAAGAAATGGAATCTACAGGACATTCTTAATGGGAAAGTAGTGGGCAGAAAGGCATGTCATGCGTGGTTTGAAGAGCAAAAACTTGTAGTTTACAATGCCAAAATTGAAACGTTGAGGAAAAACAAGGTGTACAGAGTTGCTTATTGGTTACAATCTGAGGAGTATGGTGATGCTATTGATTATGATATGCCAATGTACCAGGTAGCAACTGATCTTCTCCATAAAGACTTGGTCTATTGCTAGAAATTGTTATTTATTTACCTATCTGTTACAGACTTACAGCATATAATACAATAATATTAAAGTTCTGATCTTGAGAATATCACATTTTTGAATTTTCAAGGCAAGGCTTACTATTTCCATCACAACAGTCAATTTTGTAATTAGCTACAATTAGGTAACTAACTAATTATATGCTTTAATTTCAGGTCATCCAGTAAGATGTTTTATATTTGTTTCAGAATGCGTCAATCTATAATAACTGCAAATTTCATTCAGTTCTCTTAATTTTTAAGAAAGTTATGTGTTTTTGACTGTCCTCGATCACAGCATTTGTGCTAAGTCAATGGAAAAGCAAGAGGGAACAAGATGCTAATTTCCGAGTGTGAAAATAGCCATAATTTTTTTAATACTGAAGATAAGAAAGTGGATTAGATGTCAAATTAAACTTCTTTTTATGCTTTATCTGATGGGATAAATTGCAGACTTGATTTTTAGAATCTCAAAATGTTGTAACATTGCTACACTTCCTATGCATCAGATTTGTGGAGTAAGTGAAATTAGATCTCTATTCACCCTCTTTTCCTCCCTGTCCCCTACCATCCATATGCCTCCCTCTTCCTCTTCATTGGGTATTTTTAAGGTGGAGATTGACAGAGACTTGATACAATACAATACAATACAACGGTTTATTTGTCACATTGCACAAAAAGTGCAAGTGAAATGATATGTCAGCAGCGATACACTGATAAAGGGCACACACAAAAACACAATAAAATTTTAACATAAACATCCACCACAGCATTCATCACTGTGGTGGAAGGCACACAATTTGGCCAGTCCTCCTCCATTTTCCCCCGTGGTCGGGACCTCAACCCTCCGCAGCAGTCGCTGCGGGCGTCCAGATGGTAAGGACAAGGTACAAGTCCAGGTAAGTCCAGAGTCGGCTCATCCCCACCGGAGACCGCAGCTTTTAGTTGGTATAGGCCGGCGGCCGAAGATTTAAAGTTCCCTCCACGTCGCAGCCATAAGCACCGCAGTCTGCAGGGCCGGCGGTCGAAGCTCCCCTCCAGGGCTGATGTTAAGTCCATACCGGACCCGCGGTAGAAGTTGGCCGCGGGCCGGCGGTGGAAGCTTCTTCTTCCCCCCGGGTCCCCCACGAGGGATCCCGGGCTGTAGACGCCGCGCCAGCTGGAGCTGTGCAGACCACGGCTTCAGGCTGCCGTCTGCTGCGGGCCAACGGAACGGAGCGCTCCCCTCCAGCGAGCCCCAGCTCCGTGCTGACAGTCCACGCTGCACCCGCCGCCGGAGCCCCGAGCCCCGGGCGCGTCTCCGGGAAAGGCCGCGCCGATCCTCGCTGTTAGGCCACGGGGGAGGCGACCTGGAAAAAGTCGCCTCTCCTTGGAGGAGGCGACCGAAACGGTTTCCCCCTCACCCCCCCACACCACCCCCCACACAAAACACACGAAGGAACATTAAAACATACTTTAAAACATACCAAAAAAATAAAAAAAGTTGAAAAAACTAACGCGCTGCTGACAGGGCTGCCGCCAGTGCAGCGCCCCCACCGACACTGATTGGTAAGGGTCAATGATTATGGGGAGAAGGCAGGAGAATATGGTTGAGATGGAAAGCTAGATAAGCCATGATTGAATGGTGGACTGGACTTGATGGGCCAAATGGCCTACTTCTGCTATGATGACATGAACATCATGTATCTGACATCATTTCTCCCTATTTTCACCTCTAGCCTTTGTCACTCATTCCACCACTTTGCCTATCATGCCCCCACTCCTTGTATTCACCCATCACTTGCAAGCATTGTCCCACCCCCCTGCCTCTCTTTTCCAGCTTCCTCCTCCCTACTCCAATCAGTCTGAAGAAGGATCCCGACCTGAAAATGTGTCTTTCTATTCTCTACAAAGATGCTGAACCACAGAATTCCCCCAGAACATTGCATTTTGTTTGAGACTCTAGCATCTACAGTTTCTTGTGTCTCCATAATTTAATTCTAAACCATGATAAATTAGCAAGCATCTATCACATAACCTTCATATTTGCAATTGGGCAATCTTGAAATTATTTGAAAATTATGTTAGAGTGATGAAAAAGGTGAAATTCTATGTTGATTTTCATTTTTCACTCATTTTGGAGCTTCATCTGTTCTAAGATCCCCAGCACTACTATTGACTTTGCTGCTTGCAAAACATATTCTTCAAATATTTGGACAGGAAAGGGCTGATGATGCCCGTGAAAACAATGTGGAATGTCAGCTTATTGTCAGCTCAGTTTGTTCCAGAAATGGGATTTAGCTTATTCAAAGCTTTGTTTGAACTTTCGTATTGAGTGACCAACAATCCATATAACGCTGTCTAGTAAAATATTTTGAATTCTCAGTTTGCACAAATAATAAGTGAATTATTTCATTTGGCCTAAACATTTTACGCAAGGTTATTCAATTATTTACTTAAACAATGGAGGGCAGTCCAAAACGATTCAGTTGTAGCTTATTCCGAATTGGCCATTTGCTGACCTTAGTCATGGAACTGTATGTTTGTTGACGACACTGACAGATATGGCAAGAATCATGATCTAGTGGTTAGTTTATGGATTTTTATGGTTTGTGGATGAGGAATTTTCTACTGTAGGAAAGGAGAAGGAAGACATTCCACATAGGCCATTTGATACCACAAGTACATCTAAATCCGATTTCCGTTTAGTTTAGTTTAAAGATACAGCATGGAAATAGGTCCTTCGGTCCACTGAGTCTATTCCAAAGATCGATCACCCTAAACACAAACACTATGTTATCCCACTTTCACATCCACTCCCTACACATAAGGGGCAATGTTACAGAGGCCAATTAACCTACATATCTGAATGTCTTTGGGATCTGGGAGGAAACTGGAGCACCTGGAGGTATCCCACGTGGCAACAGGGAGAATATGCAAACTCCACATGCAATCAGCGAGTCAAGGTGAAGAATGGCCTGAAGAAAGATCCCAACCAGAAACATTCCCTCCATTTATTTATGCAGCCTGACCAGCCGAGTTCATCCAGCAGTTTGCTCTTGCTCTTAATTTTTGACATGATTTCAAAGGCAAAATAAAGATGAATGCAATACCAAGTAATTACTTAATTTATGTCAATTTAACGTGGATTAAGCACGCTAAACACCAATATACATGTGATCTGATATTTTTTTAAATAATGTTATCATTGCCTCTTCATTGAAAAAAAATCACTCAAAAACAAGAAACAAGCACCAGCACATCATTTTTCAAATGTCACTAAACAGGATACACCACACAAAAAACAGAAACTAACAAATAAAGAACATTCTTTAAAGGCAACCTACAGGATCATAATAACATCTACTTCACATCTAACTTTTATTATATAGTCTATTCTCGTTATCACGGAACTCTTTATAATGCGTTTTGGTTATAGCGGATGGAGCAAGCCCACAATAATCGGACACCATGGTCTCTGTAAGAAAACGGGCCACTAGGTTTTGTTTTGATCGACACTTCTGCAATGATTATTAAACAATGTAACAAACAGCCTTTAGTATTTTTAGCTTGCCACAACAAAAATATATTTTTAGCTGCTAAAAAGAACTTTGCATTTGAAAACAACTCATTGTTTCATGGAGTGGCTGTTAGGTGGTTGGAGTAAATCCCTTACTCAGTTATAATGGACAATTGGCAATAATGGACACTATTCCTCCATCCCTCCTCCCTCATGGTCCAATTTAATGAGGGTTGGCTGTAGGTAATTTCTAGTTAGATCTTAAAATGCCAAAAGCACCATTTACTCACTGTTTAATCATAGTGAAGTGTTATGTAAGTGTAATATTTTGTTATTATGGTGAAACTGCACGTGACTTAAAAATCACCCCTAAATATCAAATATATATAAAAAAGATTTTTTTTTTTAAAATAATAGTGGAACATAACATTTTCTTACACTTCTGGTTACTAAGAAAGGTTCTACATTGGATCTGGTTTCTCATGAAAGAATCAAGAAAGGGGATCAAATAATAAAACCGTCTCCTCAGAGTAGAATTATTTCTTAGTAAATCAAAATATCCAGTTATATTTAATCAAAATGGAGTTCCATCATTTTAACATGTTTACAAATACATAGGACACATATGTTAAAAGTCCAAAGTGCCAAATATCAACTTACTCCCGATGGTGATGGGAGCCTTCTGCACTCACCTATGCTCCTCCGATGTCAAGAAAGGCTAGGCAGACACGTCATTGGGATTATCAAGTGGGCACCTACTTTCATCGACGTTTCGCTGATTGAACTCACGACGTCTCCAGTAGGCTCAGCGGTGCATATCATATTGCAGCTTCCATTGATATAGTTTTTAACCATGCCTCCAATTTTGCCATCTCTAAACCTATAAAAGTCTGATCGTGTGTGTTCATTATATCTTCCACATAACGCTACTGCTAACGCTTACATTTTAACATATTCTTACTCACATTTTTCTCCTCCACGACCTCATAAGGTTCACTTCAGATTTCATGCTCTATTTCAAAAGTTTTTCGCGATTACAGTTTTAAAAAAAGCCAAAAACTTCTTCTGACAGAGAGCATTTTTCCAGCAGCTTCAAATGATGATGCCACAATGCCACTCACAGTGCACCAGTCACAATTGGCTCTCAAGCTGCCCACTGCCACAATGACATCAGAATGGGATGTTGCCAACAGTAACTGCAGCAGGAGGAGAGGTTGCCAAAGGCAGGCCCTGTCAGAGGGTGGTGGGTGGGGGGAAACGTGCCATTTGGCATGAGCCTCATGCCTGTCTGCTTCAAAGGGATCTTGATTTGGGGGGCTCAAAAATTGAAGGGCCTCTGCTTGATCTTGGTTTTGGGGCCTCCCCCCAACGGGTCCCACTTGGTCCAGTTATCTGTAAAATTTAATATTATCCAAATAGTATTTTATGCAAACCACCAGATATATGCGGTATCTATCTATCTATACATCTTTACATAACTAAAACCCTGATCATATCTTCCGGTTTGCACGGTCTTTCTATTTGTGCAAAAACGGTACGCGATAGCACTACGATTTTTCACCAGCTCAACCGTTCAAATGTGCTGCGAATGCACCAAGTTTCCTTCCGATCGGTTGAATGTTGTAAAAGTTAGCGAGGTTTAAAAATCTTAAAAACCGCGCATGCGCAGATCGATCTCCTCTCCTGCCAGTCAGCGCCGCGCGGATTAGTCTCCTCTCCTGTCACTCCCTTGGACGGTCAGCTCCATCCTGCACCATCGCGTCTTTACTGGAGCTGAGGATGGCAGGCGGAGGTCTCCAACCGGACACAATTTTCGGTGGGACTGGAAGCAGCCTGGAATCAGCCCTGCCCAGCCAAGCCCAGCCCGGAGTCAGCCTGAGGTTAGCCCAGCCCAGCCCAGAGTCAGCCCAGCCCAGCCCAGCCCGGAGACTCTGAGTTCCCATGACACCACCAGCTCCAGCCCCTACCACTCTGGTCCCCCTCGCTGGCTCCTGTCCCCCTCCCCCGTGATACCCCCCTCTCCCCCATAGCCCTTCGCCAGTCTTTTCTCCAAGCTCTCTCCCCCCTCCCACACACCACCCTCCCCCTCACCCCCCATCCCCCGCCCACACCCCCCCACCCACAAACCTCCCCGCCCACCCACACACACCCCCCCCTCCCAACAACCCCCCCCCCGCACACACACACCCCCCCCCATACCCATCCTTCCACAATCTCCCCAGCCACACACACTCCTCCTCCCCCCGTAACCCCCCCACCCACCCCTCCCTCCACAAGCACCCTTTCCCCACCACTCCCCCCCCCCCCCCCCCCCCCCGGGTTGCATTGGGGGAACGGGTGAGTGGTGGAATATTGCATTGGGGAATGGGTTGCGTTCGGGTACCAGGCCTCTCTATGGGTCCCACTTAGTCTAGTATTTAACATAACATCTTCTCGTATATTGCACTAAGTGTTTTGACCAGGTATCAAACCGTATGCCATCTAATTCTAATTCTTTCTCTAAAAGATAAACAGTGTTAAAAATAGCTAGGGATCTCATGCAAACTCCTTCAAATCTGTGCTTGGGATTTTTTACTTAGATCACGTGATGTTTGAAAATATGACTGGGGATTCCCCTAATGCATCTCGCTGAAAACCTTCGCTCAGTCTGCCTGGACCAATCTGATCTCCCGGTTGCCAAATCCCATTAATTCCCCTTCCCATTCCCACACTAACCTGTCGGTCCCAGGCATCCATTACCACAGTGAGGCCAAATGCAAATTGGAGAAACAGCATCTCATATTTTGCTTGGGCAGCCTACAACCGAGTGGTATGAATATTGAGTTCTCTAACTTCAAGTAACCTTTGCATTCCCTCTCTCTCTCTCCATCTTTCCCCCACCCATGTCGTACCAGCATCAGTCGCCTTGTTGAGTTTCATTGTCTGTACTCGTTCTCACTTAGCGCACGGCTACCAATGACCCGTTTCCTTTATTATCGTTACTTTTTTTGCATATCTTTCATTCATTTGTTCTATATTTTTCTACATCACCGTCTATATCTCTCGATTTCCATTCCCCCGACTCTCAGTCTGAAGAAGGGTCTCGACCCAAAACATCGCCTATTCTTTTTCTCCAGAAATGCTGTCTGACCCGCTTAATTACTCCAGCTTTTTGTGTCTATATTCTCCTGAGAGTTCTATTCCTTAAATTGACAAACTTGAATCTACCAATCTCTGAGGCTTTCTGGTCAATTTATGTTGCATTATATAAAATATTGCAGCCGTACAGCTTCAAACCACCTAATTTTTCCAGTTGTCCACCACTGTGGTATTATTAGTAATCATTGAAAAATATTATCAATTTTGTTTACCAAAGAAATTACTGAATATTGTTGGGGAAGGGAGAGAAGTGGTAGCGAAGTGGTGCACAAAATGTGCTAATAACTAATAGAAGCCCAATTTGTACAGCACATAATTTTTTTCTCAACTAAAATCTCATCTCACAGTTTAAATTAATATAATACTTCATGTAATCCACAAATTTATTATTTTGTGTGCTTTCAAAGAATCATTTCTCAAATAACAACTTTCCAATTGTTCCTCCAAACACAAGACAACTATTGCTGGGCATGCAATCTGTTCCATTGACTATGATTCCCCACTTGTTTTTGAACATCAAGAATTGATAATGACATGTGGTACCAACAGAGCACAGCACGTTTTCTACTGTTGTAGCAAATTTGATATTCTGTTATAGTTGTTACTTGCCGACCTGCATTTGGTTGCATGTCTTCAACAGTGAATGAGTCATTTGGCAAAAAAAAAATAGAAACATGGAGTATTTTTTTTTAATGGTGAGAGAATGAAAAAGTAATGATGTTCAGAGGGATCTGGGTGTTCTTGTACATGAATCATTAGTTGAAGGATTCCAACATTGATTCACCAGGCTGCGTTCTAGATAGGTTTGTTGCATGAGGACTGATTAATCAAAATGCACCCACATTCTATTCAATTTAGGAGAAAAACAGATGATCTGATTGAAATGTACTTAATTCGTATGCGGTTTTATAGTTGTGCGGATAATATTTCTCACGTCTGAGATACTTAGGACCAGGGGGTATAGATTTAAAGTGAGGTCCACCATCTGTTAAGTTTGTTCAACATCTGCATATTTAAAAAACCCCCTCACCTGTATCAACCTATTACCTTCCAGGTTTTGTCCCACCTTTACTCTCTTCCAGCTTTCTTCCTCCTCCCCGCCCCCAACCCACAATCAGTCTGAAGATGGATCCTGACCCGAATATCACCTATCCATGTTCTCCAAAGATACTGACTGAATGGCTGAGTTACACCAACACGTTGTTTAAAAAAAAAGGGATTGACAATCAAAGGCATAGTGAGAATCAAATTCCTCACCCCAAGGGTCGATAATCTTTGAAATTCTCTAACTATGCAGGCTACAGAGGTTCAGCATCTGAGCACATTTCAAATAGAGATCAATAGCTTCTTGGATAGTAAAGGATCTCAGGGAGATAGGACCAAAGTAGAGTTAAAGTAAAAGATCGACCATGGTCTTATTGAATGGTGGAACAGGTATGAGGGGTTAAAGCAAAGTCCCACTTCTGTTTTTTGTATTCTTGCTGATGAAGTACTTTTCACCATCCTTATCTAGTCCAACAAATTTCTTGAAAAACTAGTTATTCTTCCTATGTGCAGTGTGTGATGCATAACTGTATTAAAGATTCTTCCTGTTCGCCAGTCCACTCACTTTTTGTTTGGCTATAATTTTCCTTAATCTGGGGTGCCATTTTTTATTTTTCTACCTTTCCAAGCTTAATATCAAACCCAAAAGTAACCACTTTTAATTGTGCTTTTGTCACAAGACATTGATGTAAGTAATGGGCCTGTCCCACTTAGGCGACTCTTTAGGTGACTGTCAGGGACTAGTTTTAATGGAATTCACCTACGACACCTGGCGGCAACCTATGCAGCACTTACAATCACCTATGACAACACCTACGTCAACCTACGCCAACCTACGACAGCAAAAATTGTCGCCACTGTCGACGGAACATGTTGAAAATTTGCGGCAGTCGCCTGTAGTCGCTCAAAAAATTGCATAAGTGGGACAGGCCCATTAGAATCAGCATCAATCCTAAGTTCTGGGGCATTCCAATTCATTCTTATCCTTTGTCACATTGATATTATGCTCTAATCAATACCGATTGTTAAGAAACTGGTTGAAGGGTAGAAAATAATGTTCATCTTTTCATGCATGCCCTGAACTTTTAAGTTTAATTGACAATTTTGGAAGGGGAATTTATGAACTTTTGTGTACACAGATGTGGCTGTCAATTCCAAAAGGAATCAAGGTGTTGAAAAGATAAGACCTTCCTTATTTAAAGGAGGTTTTAAAGATGTCTCATAAAATACATTTATATGGAGAATAATGACGTTGTAACCTGTGACAATTTTTTAATGTCCTGTTAACATCTTGTTAGCCTTTTTCTGATCTATTACTACATTATTAGAGTCCACGGATTCCCTCATAACAATTTATTCTACTTCATAAGTAACTGCGGCTTGTGAAGTCAAGCATTTACATCAAGCCCTCAAATTCCCTGAAAAATGCTGTAGAAAGTTCGGAATAACTTTAAAGTTACAGATTTATACAAAATAAAAGGTGTAGACTAACTCCATTAGAAAAATTAGCTCTTATAGCTGGAGCAACAGATAGAACTACCGCAAATCATAAAACAAAAATGACAAGATGCAAGAAAAATTGCTGAATAAAATGGTCCTCTTTCTTGAAACACCCTTTCCCCAAATCTGACGGAAAATCATCAACCTAAATCATCAATCAGTTTCTCTCTCTCAACAGATGTTGCCTGACCTGGTAAGTATTTCTGCCATTTTTTGTTTATTTCAGACGTTTTGTTTAATTTCCTCTTTGCTCAATATTTGGCCTTCATTATTGGGATTGTTCAAACTTTCATTACTTTGGCACACAGCCATTCGATTTCAGAATGTTAATACAGTGTATGTTTACACTTTACAGGCGATGTGATGATGACAAGTAAAATGTAGGAATTTCCAATGAGTTTGCATACAATTTGATTTGGCAATATCTTGCTAGGAGATTTTCATATGAATGGATTTTCCCTGGGAATTTTTGATGGCAAAAAAAAAATTAACAGCTGGTTTTGCTATACCCAGAAGAGGCCATGTTATTTGTCTTTATTCCTTCATCATTAGTCATTGTCAGTTTCCCAGGGACTTTGGAAAAATGCACAATGTACAGCTTAAGCTAGTATTTCCCCAAGTACTGTGTGGTAAACTTTCCAGATGATCAAAGTAAAATGATGTTTGCCATCTACTCTGAGAAAAAAAATCAATTTCAGAACTGCTATTTTCCGCAAATGAAAGTAAATTATAATTGAAAACACACTGATCAGGTTGCTCGCAAACAAATATAATAAATGAAAATTATGTTAATAGCTGTTCAGTATAATCTGAAGCTTCGATTTTCTCAAATGTAGTTGAGAAATTATCTATTTTCCACTATGATCACTTTAACCCTGAAATACCCATTAACCCTGAAAAACTAATTAGGTAATGTCAATACATGGCCATCCAAAGTTGCGATGGATGCGTTCGCACCCCTCTTTTTTTCCCCAGAGTAAAAATAAATCCAGAGTGAAAAAAAAAAAATTGGGTCGCAATATATTTTTTATTCTACACCAGGACAGAGGGAGCCTTGCATTTGGGCTCCTTGGCACTCTTGCAGCCGTACAGCCACTGGATGACCCCGGCGTTGCACTTGATGACCAAAAATGGGGAAAGGGGGGGAGAAAGAGGGGAGGGGGGGGGAAAGAGGGGTGGGGGGAGAAGGGAGGGGGAGAAGGGGGGGGGGAGAAGAAGGGGGGAGAGAGAAGGGGGGGGGGAGGGAAAGGGGGGGGAGGAGAAGAAGAGGGGGGAGAGGGGGGAATGGGGGGGGAGAGGGGAAAGGGAAATGGAGAGGGTTCCTAAGGACCTAAGGGAGGGGGGGGGGGGGAGGGGGGGGAGGGGGGGTATACGGGGAGGGGGGGGGGGGGGGGGGATGGGGGGAGAGGGAAAGGGAAATGGAGGGGGTTCCTAAGGACAAGTTATTAATACATTTTAGGCATGTACTTTTAGAGCACACTTACATACCCATGTATTTACTTTTACGGGGGAAGAGTTAAAGGGAAAGAGAGTAAATGGATTGTTAATGACCCCAGAATTAACGGGAAAGGAAGCTAACAAAGGGATAGGAGAGTATGGCCAAGTGTAATAGGGATCGATGTGAAAGGTGAGATGCGTAAGGAATTAAAAGTATTGTATATGAATGCACAAAGTATAAGAAGTAAAGTAGATGAGCTTGAGGCTCAGTTAGAGATTGGTAGATATGACATTGTGGGGATTACTGAGACGTGGCTGCAGGAGGATCAGGCCTGGGAACTTAATATTCAGGGTTATACATCCTATAGAAAGGACAGGCAGGTGGGCAGAGGAGGGGGGGTAGCTCTGCTGGTGAGGGATGGAATTCAGTCCCTTGCGAGGGAAGACATAGGGACTGACGAGGTAGAGTCACTGTGGATTGAGTTGAGGAATTGTAAAGGCAAGACACAAATTGGTGTTATTTACAGACCCCAAATAGTAGCCCGGATGTAGGGTGTAAGTTGCAGCAGGAGTTAAAACTGGCATGTAACAAAGGTAATGCCACTGTGGTGATGGGGGATTTCAATATGCAGGTAGACTGGGAAAATCAGGTTGGTTCAGGACCCCAAGAAAGAGAGTTTGTAGAATGCCTCCGAGATGGATTCTTAGAGCAGCTTGTAATGGAGCCGACCAGAGAAAAGGCAATTCTGGATTTAGTGTTGTCCAATGAACCAGATATGATAAGAGAACTCGAGGTAAAGGAGCCACTTGGAGGTAGTGATCATAATATGATTAGTTTTCATTTGCAATTTGTGAATGAGAACGTTATATCGGAAGTGGCAGTGATGCAGTTGAACAAAGGGGACTATGAAGGCATGAGAGGGGAGCTGGCCAAAGTAGACTGGAAAGGGGTCCTAGCAGGAATGATGGTGGAACAGCAATGGCAGGAATTTCTGGGCATAATCCGGGAGACGCAGAATCATTTCAATCCAAAAAGGAAGAAAGGTTCTAAGGAGAGTAGGGGGCAAACGTGGCTGACAAGAGAAGTTAGGGATAGAATAAAACTAAAAGAAAAGATGTATTTATGTATGTATGTAAAAGAGCAAAGAGTAGCCGGAAGCCAGAGGATTGGGAAGCTTTCATAGGACAACAGAAGGAAACAAAACAGGCAATATGGGCTGAAAAGATGAAGTACGAGGGGAAGCTGGCCAGGAATATAAAGAAAGACAGTAAAAGCTTCTTTAGATATGTTAAGGGAAAAAGAGTAGAAAAGTCAAATGTGAGTCCCTTGAATGAAGACACGGGTGAAATTATGATGGGGAACAAGGAAATGGCAGAAGAGTTGAACAGGTACTTCGGATCTGTCTTCACTAAGGAAGACACAAACAATCTCCCAGATGTACTGGAGGACAGAGGATCTAAGGGGGTAGAGGAACTGAAATAAATTTTCATTAGGCGAGAAATAGTATTGGGTAGCCTAATGGGACTGAAGGATGATAAATCCCCTGGGCCTGATGGTCTGCATCCCAAGGTCCTCAGGGAGGTGGCTCTAGAAATAGTGGACGCATTGGTGATCATTTTCCAATGTTCAATAGATTCAGGATCAGTTCCTGTGGATTGGAGGATAGCTAATGTTATCCCACTTTTCAAGAAAGGAACGAGAGATAAAACGGGTAATTACATAGAAACATAGAAAATAGGTGCAGGAGTAGGCCATTCGGCCCTTCGAGCCTGCACCACCATTCAATATGATCATGGCTGATCATCCAATTTACAGACCAGTTAGCCTGACTTTGGTGGTGGGAAAGATGCTGGAGTCAATTATTAAAGAGGTAATAATGGGGCATTTGGATAGCAGTAAAAGGATTAGTCCAAGTCAACATGGATTTATGAAAGGGAAATCATGCTTGTCTAATCTTCTGGAACTTTTTGAGGATGTGACAAGTAAAATGGATGAAGGGGAGCCAGTGGATGTAGTGTATCCAGACTTTCAGAAAGCCTTTGATAAGGTCCCGCACGGGAGACTGGTGACTAAAATTAGAGCACATGGTATTGGGGGTAGGGTGTTGACATGGATAGAAAATTGGTTGGCAGACTGGAATCAAAGAGTAGGAGTGAACGGGTCCTTTTCAGAATGGCAGGCAGTGGTGAGTGGAGTGCCACAAGGCTCTGTGTTGGGGCCGCAACTGTTTACCATATATATTAATGATTTGGAAGAGGGAATTAGGAGCAACACTAGCAAGTTTGCGGAAGACACAAAGCTGGGTGGCAGTGTGAACTGTGAAAAGGATGTTAGGAGGTTGCAGGGTGACCTGGACAGGTTCAGTGAGTGGGCAGATGCAGTATAATATAGATAAATGTGAGGTTATCCACTTTGGCGGCAAAAACAAGGGGGCAGGTTATTATCTCAATGGGGTTAGGTTAGGTAAGGGGGAGGTACAGCGAAACCTGGGTGTCCTTGTACACCGGTCACTGAAAGTTGGTGTGCAGGTACAGCAGGCAGTGAAGAAAGCTAATGGAATGTTGGCCTTCATAACAAGAGGATTTCAGTATAGGAGTAAAGAGGTTCTTCTGCAGTTGTATAGGGTTCTGGTGAGACCACATCTGGAGTATTGTGTACAGTTTTGGTCTCCTAATTTGAGGAAGGACATCCTTGTGATTGAGGCAGTGGAGCGTAGGTTCACGAGACTGATCCCTGGGATGGTGGAACTGTCATATGAGGAAAGATTGAAAAGACTAGGCTTGTATTCACTGGAGTTTAGAAGGATGAGAAGGCATCTTATAGAAACATATAAATTATAAAAGGACTGGACAAGCTAGATGCAGGAAAAATGTTCCGAATGTTGGGCGAGTCCAGAACCAGGGGGCACAGTCTTAGAATAAAGGGGAGGTCATTTAAGTGAGGTGAGAAAAAAAGTTTTCACCCAGAGAGTTGTGAATTTCTGGAATTCCCTGCCACAGACGGCAGTGGAGGCCAAATCACTGGATGGATTTAAGAGAGTTAGATAGAGTTCTATGGACTAGTGGAGTCAAGGGATATGGGTAGAAGGCAGGCACGGGTTATTGATAGGGGACGATCAGCCATGATCACAATGAATGACGGTGTTGGTTTGAAGGGCCGAATGGCCTCCTACTGCACCTATTTTCTATGTTTCTATTTTTCTCATTTCTATTGCACTCAAGATTTGTTTTTGTCATAATTTGGCCATTTAGCTCATACCTCTGGCCTTAGTTTAATACATTTGGGGGTAATGCTTTCATAATTTTTATTTAATTCATTGGAATTTTAATTTTAACATAGTCATTTCTGTATTTTTTTTTAGCATAATGAATTATGGTTTTTTTTCCAAGAATAAACTATTTAAAAAGCCACAATAGCATAGCTACAACCATTAAACTCAAAACTTTAAAGACACGAGTTTAAAATGTAGCCTGATGATTCATGTGGTTCTTATGAAATGCCCTTGTGTAATGTCATCATAGCAGATTTAGAATTATTATACCTGGGGGTCAGGGTCGCAGTCGGAGTTGGATACACGAGGAATCAAGGAATCGGTGTCGGATTCGGGTGTTTTGGGTATCGACTTGACAGCCCTGATTCGCACAGATTCTATATTATCAGTACCACAGATAGAATGGGGGGGGAATAGTCTGGGTTCCTACTCCTAATCACTTCCTCGTGTCCGTTTTTTGCAGCATGGCAAAGTAACATTCGCTGCCATGGCTCAAATATTTAGAATGGGAAACTTGATGTGCTTGAAAGTAAGTTTTACTGCACCAGGAAGTGAGAAATGTACCGACCTGAAAATAAGTCCTCAGTCGCATTTTACTTCTCAACTGCTGGCAAAAAATAATCACATTTCAGGCCAATGTTTCGGGCCAGTGACCTCAAACAATAACTCTCTCATTCAACAATAATGCTGCTTGATCTGTTAATTACTATCAACATTCTCTGCTGATAGTTTAGATTCCAGTTCAAAAGCATTTTATTTTTGTGTTGGCTACATTGGTTTTACTTTGGCTTGTGTGATAATTCTTATTTTCACCTGAATATTTTGTCTTCTGAGACCAAGATAATTTTGAACATTCAAAATTAAAATTAAAAGTATGCTAGTTGGCATAGTAATTTAAATATGTTTTATTTTATTTATTGTTCTTATAAAAGCTTGCATTTATTGTCTGTCTCCAATTAAGAGTTACGTTAAGTACTTTAATGTCATATGTACTGAAATGGAACAATGAAATTCTTACTTGCAGCAGCAGCATAACAGGTTAGTAAATATAATACTCAATAGACAATATATTTAACAAACAAAATAAGTTCAATAAATAAGACCTCAATACAATGTAAAAAACACAACTAAGCCCAAAGACCCATGAAATCCCGGCAGTTCGTAGTTTAGTTGGAGTTCGTAGTGTTCAACTGCCTGATGATTGTTGGGAAGTTGTTCTTGCACCTGGAGTTTACAGTTTTCAAACTCCTATATCTCCTGCCCGATTGCAGGAATGAAATGAGAGTGTGGCCAGGGTGGTGTGGGTCCTTGATGATTTAAATAATGCGATTTAAATAATGGCCAGCTTACACACACAGGCTTCCTGAGTTCTTATTCAACTTGCACACAAACCTGACTTGCAAATGTATCTCTGTTCTTTGAAGACTGCTTGTTCCAATCCTGGAACCCTCCATGTCACAGAAATAGTGAATCATCAATAGTGCTCAAGATGGAAGATCATATCTACCTTGTCAAAGGAAATTAAGAACAGACAACAAATGTTAGCTTTCCCTCTTGGTGCCGGCTCTTCTCCCCTCAGACTCGCACATACACACACACACGGCAGATCAGTGCGGGCCGAGACCAGGAGCAGGGCGAATTATGACATCAAATGGGTCATGGCAGCTATCGAAAAAGTATGGAAATAAAATTATTTAGGGAAAAACATTCCCGCTTAACTCTGTTTCTTAATCTTCATTCTATTACTTTGCCTCATGTAACCTTTCAATCCTGTTTTGCAGGATCATAAAATATTACAATACATGGTAGATTACAACTTGAATAAAATAGCCTTGTTCCACTTCTCTGGTTCCATCCCCAACTACAATTTTTAAATATCTACTTTCTATCCCTCACCTCTCACATGTACCATAATTAATATCACTCACAACTTATAGTTCCTTATAAACATTTTGTTGATTACTTCAATAAACTTTGATTTCCCTGAATCTCCAATAATTAATAGTTTGTTTAAAAAGCTTAGTTCCTTACTTGCACCAGAATTCATTTTGATTAAATTCTTGATCCTAGATTTTAAAAGAAAGTGGATATGTATATACGATCAATGGTCAAAAGCATTTCATAACTTGATTACCATTTTAGTTCATTGCGTCATTTTAATTCATTGCTTATTTTTTAAAATGCAATTATAAATGGTTTAATCGTGACATCACTCATTGAATTTCCACAACAATTTTGTCATGCTGAGTGACATTACAGAACATGGGTCAGTTCTTCTGATTTTCTATCAGCAAGTGACAAGAAAGGTACTTGTGTTTTAATAAACTCGTGTCCAACAACTAAAATAATTTGCATTGCATTTTCAAGGATTCTTTTGACCAAAGCTCTGCACAATTGAAAATGCCTGACATAATTGAAGATTCGTGAATAATGTTTTCCTACTTACAGGTTCATCTTCCAGTCCCACTTTCCTTAAGATGTATCTAAATTTATAGCCAAAACCTTTTTTAAACCTGTTTTCTCCAGTTTTTCACTCACCTCCCATCACCAACCCATTCCACTTGCACCCAACACCACACCCCATTGAGGTAAGTTATAAACCTATTACCCGAAGGAATGAGTTTGGTTTGACCCTCCACAGAGAGTACTCTACTGCTCATCTTACGTCTGGTGATGAACCAGCTATTGTCACCTCGAATCATGGAGTCATAAGTACTAAAACATAGAAACATAGAAAATAGGTGCAGGAGTAGACCATTCGGTCCTTCGAGCCTGCACCGCCATTCAATATGATCATGACTGATCATCCAACTCAGTATCCTGTACCTGCCTTCTCTCCATACCCCCTGATCCCTTTAACCACAAGGGCCACATCTAACCCTCTTAAATATAGCCAATGAACTGGCCTCAACTACCTTCTGTGGCAGAGAATTCCACAGATTCACCACTCTCTGTGTGAAAAATGTTTTTCTCATCTCGGTCCTAAAAGACTTCCCCCTTATCCTTAAACTGTGACCCCTTGTTCTGGACTTCCCCACATCGGGAACAATCTTCCTGCATCTGGCCTGTCCAACCCCTTAAGAATTTTGTAAATTTCTATAAGATCCCCCCTCAATCTTCCAAATTCTAATGAGTACAAGCCGAGTCTATCCAGTCTTTCTTCATATGAAAGTCCTGCCATCCCAGGAATCAGTCTGGTGAACCTTCTCTGTAGTCCCTCTATGGCAAGGATGCCCTTCCTCAGATTAGGAGACTAAAACTGTACACAATATTCCAGGTGTGGTCTCACCAAGGCCCTGTAATACTGCAGTAGAAACTCCCTGCTCCTATACTCAAATCCTTTGGCTATGAATGCTAACATACCATTCGCTTTCTTCACTGCATGCTGCACCTGCATGCCTACTTTCAATGACTGGTGTACCATGACACCCAGATCTCATTGCATTTCCCCTTTTCCTAATCGGCCACCATTCAGATAATAATCTACTTGCCACCAAAGTGGATAACCTCACATTTATCCACATTATACTGCATCTGCCATGCATTTGCCCAATCACCCAACCTATCCAAGTCACCTTGCAGCCTCCTAGCTTCCTCCTCATAGCTAACACTGCCCCAAAGCTTCATGTCATCCGCAAACTTAGAGATGTTGCATTCATTCAATTCCTTCATCCAAATTATTAATATATATTGTAAATAGCTGGGGTCCCAGCACTGAGCCTTGCGGTACCCCACTAGTCACTGCCTGCCATTCTGAAAAGGATCTGTTTACTCCTACTCTTTGCTTCCTGTCTGAAAAGCCAGTTCTCTATCCACATCAATACTGAACCCCAATACCGTGTGCTTTAAGTTTGCATACTAATCTCTTATGTGGGACCTTGTCGAAAGCCTTCTGAAAGTCCAGATATAACACATCCACTGGTTCTCCCTTATCCACTCTACTAGTTACATCCTCGAAAAATTCTATAAGATTCATCAGACATGATTTACCTTTCATAAATCCATGCTGACTTTGTCCAATGATTTCACCACTTTCCAATAGTGCTGCTATCCCATCTTTAATAACTGACTAGCATTTTCCCCACTACCGATGTTAGACTAACTGGTCTGTAATTCCCCATTTTCTCGCTCCCTCCCTTTTTAAAAAGTGGGGTTACATTAGCTACCTTCCAATCCTCAGGAACTACTCCAGAATCTAAAGAGTTTTGAAAATTATCACTAATGCAGCCACTATTTCTGGGGCTACTTCCTTAAGTACTCTGGGATGCACCCTATCTGGCCCTGGGGATTTATCGGCCTTTAATCCATTCAATTTACCTAACACCACTTCCCGACTAACCTGGATTTCACTCTGTTCCTCCATCTCATTTGACCCCCGGTCCCTTGCTATTTCCGGCAGATTATTTATGTCTTCCTTAGTGAAGACAGAACCAAAGTAGTTATTCAATTGGTCTGCCATGTCCTTGTTCCCCATGATCAATTCACCTGTTTCTGACTGCAAGGGACCTACATTTGTTTTAACTAATCTTTTTCTCTTCATATATCTATAAACACTTTTGCAGTCAGTTTTCATGTTCCCTGCCAGTTTTCTTTCATAATCTATTTTCCCTTTCCTAATTAAGCCCTTTGTCCTCCTCTGCTGGACTCTGAATTTCTCCCAGTCAAGTGAACTAATACTGCTCTGTCAATTAACCCCTTAATACTGAATTCCAACCCACATTGCTAATAAGCTCACAAAGCCTGATTTTTAAAAAAATATCTGGAGTCCTACCTATCAAGACTACGACAGTGTGAACATTAAAGAAATGGTAATATTTTGATGAACTTAAATTTTACATGTAATCCAATTGTTCTCTGTCCCAATATTAAAAATCAAGGAACATTCACCAGAAATGAAATAACTACCTGGGTCAATCCAAGGTAGAGCTGTATTCAATGTCTTCTTCTAAGGCAATCTCTCAGGATTAATGATGGCCAACCTTCGCTTTGGTTTTGTGCATTCAGTGGTGCATATTTAGGCCAAAGTGGGAACAGTTCATTGGTCTTTCCAATTAACTTGTAAGATTTTGTGGAGTTAGCATTTGTGTTATTTTTCTAGTGCCTTCAGATGCTTACTTTACCTATTCCAGATCTCAGAAATGCATAGGAGAGGAGAGCTTGTGAACCTTGTGCTGGGTTTTGCTCTTCGAACATCTATTTACTTAAATGATTAAAGGCTGCATGGGCACATAGAAGATTGTCATGAGTTTCATCATCATTGACTGCCTTTACTGAGATATAATTTTCAAGATAATGGAAGTTATCCACATTTTGTAGTGTCTTGCCGTGACCCTTTATTGGTGGTGTAAGTGTGGTATAGGGCATTTTTATCTTAAAAGGTCTATCCTTTTCTATGCTTCAGCGAACAATCGGACTGTGAGTTGTGCAAATACAATTGGGGTCTGCATACTGTAGTTCGACTACAGATATTTGGTTCTGGAGTGTAGCTGCCATAAATGAACATTGCCATTTTTGGAATTGTTTTATTATTGTCATGATAAAGCAAAAAACTTTGTTTGCATGCTATCCAGTTAAATAATACTATGCATGAGTACAATCAACTCATCCACTAGTACAACATGTAAAGCAAAGATAAAAAATATCAGAGTACAGAACATACTGTTGCAACATTATAGAATGAGTTACACAGTAAAAGTCCAAATTCCTGAATGATTAGGTTGAAATATTGGGACTCCACCCCTAGTTTATGGGACAAATGTTCTATAGTCTGATAACAATGGGCAAGAAACTGTTCCTGAAACTGATGGTACGAGCTTTCAAACCTCTGCCCGATGGGAGAATGAAGAAGAGGAGATGACTGAGGTAAAAACAGTCCTGCTGGCTGATTTCATGAGGTGTAGATGGAGTCGATGGTGGGGAAGTTGGTCTATGTGATATGTTGGTCTACATCTTGTGGTCTTTGATAGAGCAGTTGCCAAACCAAGCATTGATAGAATCTGAGAGGATTCTTTCTGCAGTAAATCTGAAGAAAATAATAATCTGGAGACATGCCAAACTCTGAGGAAGTAGTTACGCAATTATAGTAGGGCTACCTTTTAGCGCCAGAGACCCGGGTTCGATCCTGACCAAGGGTGCTGTCTGTATGGAGTATGTACGTTCTCTCCGTGACCGTGTGGGTTTTCTCTGGGTGCTGCGGTTTCCTCCCACACTCCAAAGATGTACAGGTTTGTAGGTTAATTGGCTTCGGTAAAATTATAAATTGTCCCTAGTGTAGTGTATAGCATCCCCCTTCCCATCAGAACTGCCCCCTCCATCGACTCCTTTAAGTCGACAAAAAACTTATCTATACTCCCAAGCCTTTCCTGACGTCCACTGAGCGAGGGCTATATGTGTATATGTATGCAGTTTGTTTGTTTATACTATTCTAATAACAAATGTAAAGCACCTTGGCCAACGAGAGCTGTTTTTTAAATGTGTTATAGAAATAAATGTGACGACTTGACTTGACTAGTGTGTGTAGGATAGTGTTAGTGTGCGGGGATCGCTGGTCGGTGTCGACTAGGTGGGCCTGTTTCCGCATTGTATCTCTAAAACTAAAAAAACTAGGTAGAGGCATTGATGTGCTTTCTTAGCTGTTGCTTCAATGTGGTTGGTCCAGGTCAAATTGTTAATGATATTATGCCTAGGAATTTGAGCATCTTATTTGTTCTGAAGATTAGCTCCACTCCAATGGGAACATTGTTGGAAAGAAGATGCAACTTTCTGGCAAGAAAGATTGAGAGAAGTGGCATACTGTTAAAAAGGTCATGTTTGGTGACTGATGCCACTTCCTGTATTTTTCTTGGAATCATCACTTATGCAGATCATGTCCATTGGGTCTTGAGATGAACGGAATCCACACAGTAGTTTGGGAGAGCAGCTCATTAGTCACTGTGAGTGTTCGAAGAGGACCTCGTCAATGACTTTCATTGTGGCAGAGCAGACTTCAGGGAGTCTCTCTGTTATTACCATAGTCTTACACTTGCCTGCTAATGGACAATTCCAATTGTGACAGACTCCGATGTCATGACTCGGGAACATAGATGCTTTGACAATGATGTTGCTAAGGAGTAATCTTGGCTTCAGTGAGTGACCTTTACCATTAGGAAGAACCTAGTCTGATATCTTAGACAATCCCCTGCCAGATTAGTGAATGCCTTATGATCCTTTAGTTGCTCCAACAAGAATCAACCTTCCATGTACATAAGGGCACGACCCTTGAAATTTCACTCGAGGCCAAGGAGAACCTCGACACGGACTTTGTAAAATTCCTGGTCTTAACCCCAAACTGAAACAATCTAATGCTCCAGAGTCCAGAGTAACCCCAATGACAGGGTGGTAAGGAATGCAACCCTCCACCAAGGTGTGAATTCGTAAGGAAAGATTAAGGAACGTTAACTCAGTGGTAGACAAAAGTGCTGGAGAAACTCAGTGGGTGCAGCAGCATCTATGGAGCGAAGGAAATAGGCAACGTTTCGGGCCAAAACCCAAATCAGTGGGGTCCTTTTTTTAAGCAAATTGCTTGGAACACAACCTCATCATAACAAAAAGCCTGTTTTGATAGAGAAACAAAATGTCATGGCAACTGATTCAATCTAAACACTGGCCTAAGGGACATCAAAAACGTCTGCATTATCCACACCACAACAGGCACTGATAACTGCTGAACTGACCAGCAACTAATTTGTGGTGTGACTTCACCAACCTGGCTCCCAAACATCACTGTCAATTGACCAATGTTACAATAAGATCAATACCACAAAAATACCTAGTACCGGGGAATTCTAGCGGAGACAGGGTGTCCGGGACCTGCAGTGAAGTCGCGATAGCGAGTTCCCCTCTCCCCATCTCTCTTACTATCCCTCTCCCCAACTCCCCATCCCTCTCCCCATCCCACTCCCCGCCGCCTCGCCTTTACCTGCGGACAGGTGTCGCTCTGTCGGAAAGAACTGCAGATGATAGTTTTCACCGAAGGTAGACACAATGTGCTGGAGTAACTCAGCGGGACAGGCAGCATCTTTGGAGAAAATAAATTGGTGACGTTTTGGGTCGAGACCCTTCTCTAGAATTGTTAGACGCTCCCCGCTTCCCCGCTCCCCCCCGGTGAATGCTATGTACTTACCTTTCTCTCCCGAGTACAGGCCTCGTGGCTGTGAGTCTGGAATCAAGGGGTTAAAGGCTCCTGTACCCGATTGGCCAAGCTGTGTCAGGTGACGGGTGATTCATCTGAAGCTTAAATACCAGAGTTTCCCAGGATTCTCTCTCTTCTTGGTAGACCCTGACTTGTGAGCAGCCTGCTGGTGTGAGCTGAGGAAGGCCTGGCCACATGGCATAGAACTTTGTGTACTTTCACCATTACTTGTTAACAAATATTGAATTGGGACGGATAAGGGCTGACCTTAGTGTTTTCGGGTATTTTGTTTCAGGTTTATATCTCTTTAGGCAGGTTTTAAAGTCTCCTGTTCGACGGCCCATTACGTGGCTGGCTGGAGCACTGTTTAATTGTTTGTTAGTCCATCCATATCCCTGACTGGGTTGTTTGAATCGGGTTTGGGTTTTGTGTTCCATTGAAAAATTAAAACTATTTTTGAACTTGAACCTGGTCTTTGAATTATGTTACACGGCTCTGAAGTACCTGCATTCGGGAGTCGTAACACCCGACCCACTGAGTTACTGCAGTATTTTGTGTGTATCCCTGTTGATGACTGGTGCTCGGCTTTCGTCGGCACTGACGGAGTTAACCAACAGCCACTGGATAAGGCAAGAGGTGCAGCTGACGTTCCCCGGGAGTTGGAGCAGTGTTGAGCTGGAGTTAGCGTTTCTTCTCCACGTTGGCTGTAAGCCTGGGCCGGTGTCCCATCAGTCCAGGGTCAACCCGGACATCTCCGGCCGCCCCCAGACAGGGACGGGACACTCGGGAGGGGACGGGGACGGCAGTGAGACTCCGCTCACAAATCTGCCTCCTGGGGTTATGCAGGAGAGGGGTAAGTGGTTTGCCCCTGTATAATAACCTGGGAGGGCAGCCCGAGTGAGAATGGAACCCATACACCCAGGATGAGGGGGACCGGACTGTGATTCATTAGATTGTCACTGCTGAGATTTCTGCATGGACCAGTGGAGAAGGGAGAACTGCTGTTGCTAACTCCAGTAGAAATTCAACGGCGCTTGCAGTGCCGGAGACCCAGTTAGACCCTGACTACAGATTAAATGCAGGTCTGTATACACGTAGCAGTTCAGCTGTCAAGAATGTTTATCTCAAGTGACCTAGGACCTGGTCATGTGCAGTTGGAATACCGAACTCACTTATTTCTCCAGCCATCTAAAAAACCTACACCAAAGCACCCCCCTGCTCTCCCGCCTCCCCCTCCAGAGATTCAAGAACTCATCAGAGAGACTGAAAGGCACCTCCATCCATTACCCTCTCTTTAACATTAGTACATCTGACTTCATATCAAGTCATCACACTTGACTGACAAAAGGTTGAGGAACCATATCCCAACTCAAAAATAACAAAACCACTCAAATGTATTTCTAATGAAACCAACTTGCCTGTGAAACGTTGAATGTTTTGGCAAAAAAACAGCGGAACATGATATAATCTGCAAATTGATCCAGTCAAACCATTAGATGAGATGAATTCATTGAGCATTCATCTCATTTGTTGCTGCGCAGCTCAAGGACCTGAACGTGTATATTCATACAGATCAGATATTAAAACAATATTATTTGCCTACCCAGGTGGAAAATAGTTGTGTGGCACAGTGTAAATAAGGTCCTTCAAGCATCCAACATTTCTCTCTGAACCAACAATGGACAATTACCTCATTGGTTGCTGTTTCATGGAATGTAACAACATTGTATCTGTATTTCATTAAAGATGTTTGTATTCTCAAATTTCCACAGAAACCTGTGACTGATATTCAATGGTACTTTGTCACATGCAAATCTTTGGTCATGTGCACCCAAGTACAGTAAAATTCTTTTTTTTTTGCATACTGTTCAGCGACACCAGGCACAATCATACTAAGTACAAGATTATCGGACAGTAGACCAATCAGTACACAGGTCACCACATTTTAGGTGTCATCCTGTACACTTCAAGTCCAAAATTTGTTTATAAATGTTAGTCTTAACTTGGCTATCAAGATGTGAATATAACTGTATATCATTTACTAAGCAGTGTAAATATATAACTGCATATCATTTAAGCGGTGTATATAGCTATATCATTTACTAAGCAGCGTATATAACTGTGTATCATTTATAGAATAATTCAATATACTCTTTCTATAGATGCCAATGACTATGTCAATGCAGAGCAGATTCGATGGTTCATTCCCTTAATTCTGCTCCTTTATCGTATGATTAGATGACCTGCGAACCTTTGATTATATTTCATTGCTGAGAAAACGGCAAAGATTAAAAACATGCGGGGTTTGCCCCTGGTGTGCAGGGAGTGGATGAGAAAGCAGGGATAACATAGAGGGTAGTGTGAATGTGTGATGATGGTCGAGGTGGACCGAAGGGCCTGCTTCCATGCTGTGTCTGTGCAGTTAAAGTAATTGGATATTTTGTTGGTGCAAAGGCATCAATACTGCGGCCGATTGTTCTGGAAGGCTGCGCGGAGCCAGCTCGCCTCACAATGACGGTCAATCCCCCTCAGTGTCGCCGCCTCTCGCGCGGATGATGCAACCGCCGCGCAGGCCGGCAACCGCTCCGCCTATTGAAGGGCACCAGCCCGTCTCGCGAGAGCAGCTCGCCCTTCTCCCTCAACCTAGCTTGAACAGCACGCGCGCCGTGACGTCGCCGTGAGTGACCAGCAGCTCGACCACGGAGAACAAAGCTCCAGCGACGCTCTCCCAATGAGATGCGCGGTGACGGCGGAGGCGGGCCTTGAGCCCCATCAAGTTAGGCTGAGCGGCGGCGGCGGCTAGCTGGTGGTGGGACGGGGAGACGGTTTTTGGTTAACGTCGTGGAGGTGAGCGCGGGGATGGCCGCGGAAAGGGAGCGGGAGTTTGTTAACCTATCGCCCGGCCGAAATCAAGGAATTCATGGGCAATTAAGTATTTGCCACTCGCATTGACCTATTTTTTTTTTTAATGTTTTAACAGATACCCGCAAACGAGGGCGTCTCGCTCCACGAACGGGCTTTTAAATTTCTTTCGCCCAGAAGGTGTTCGGCGCCTCGGCACCGCAACGTGCCGTCAAGTAGTTAATATCCAAGAGCGATTAGGCTTGTGTTTATGTCTTTGTTTTGTGGAAACGGTAAGGGGCGCCGGGTGTGGCGACGAGGTTGCCGTTGGTGGTGGGTGTGAGGGGAGGGGAGGGAGGTGTATGGCGGCGGCGGCGGCGGCGGCGGGCGGGTGGAAACCAGCGGGTCGGGTCGTCGGGCTCGTCAAGATGGCGGCGGCGGCAGGCCGGGACGCTCCAGCCTCCCTTCGTGTGACGCACTATGCACCAGGCAGCCTCCACTCTCCCCAAACCCGCTCTTACCCCCCGCACCCCGCGTTTCTTTATCCCCATGGCTCGACAATGACTTCCTCCCCTCCCTAAAACACTGACGTCCCCTCTTACAGGCGAATTTCCATTTTTAATATTTTTTTTCCGATGAGCTCCGCATGGCGACGCTCGGCAGTGACTCACGTGTTGCGGAGGTTGCTGCATCAGGAATGACTCAGCACTCGACGGCACTATTTTTTCTTCCCCCACTCCCCAACTGCAATATGCTTTTTCGTGTTACTTTCATAAAATGCCACCTACGGCTGCTGCATTAATTACTCGATTTTTTTACCCCGATTCTGTAACTCGTAAATGTGGTGGACGTGTTTCGTTGTTCCGCACCGCCACGACGTGCTGGGAGTAGCTAATCTTTTCTTGCACTTTACCTTGTTTTAATCGGACCTTGAAATCAGGAACATTTATTCGTGTGGGTTGGAGAATATGACCGTCGTATGAGTCAATATTTTACTTTTAGATCTGATTATGATTTTTTTTTTTTTTTGCCGGATTATTGGAATTCATTTTCGATTCAAACGTATTGAAAATCACCGTTGACTTTATGGGTCGATACTTTTTATATTAAATAGGCTTACCGTATTTGGGACAATTTTTGGGGGAGGTTGGCATGTTTAATTTCCTACGTCCACAATTGCCTAGTGTACAATGTTAACAATATTGTATGGGTTACAAAACACTTAAAATGCTTGGAGCCAATGAAATTAATGCCTATGAATTTATATTCCTTCTTAATGGTTTCCCTCTTATTTCACAGAGCTGTTGCGCAGCCGTTGGTACCTGTGTCGAGGAAACCTAACTAACAAGTGGGGAACTTGCAGCCTAAGTGGCGCAAACTTTTTCATGTCAGAGACCGAGTACACTTGCAATTGTTTATGTCATCCATTCTTCTTCAGACAGAAGATACCAAAAAATTCCATTCAAAGATCTTTTCACTTCACTCATAAATCTAATAGTAAACCAGAATGGCTGTCAACGTCAACCGCAGTGTTTCCGATCAGTTCTATCGGTACAAAATGCCCCGTCTGATTGCTAAGGTAAAGTAGCTTTGTAATGTTTTAATGACAAATTGTGTTGCGGCCATTGTGGATACTAGAAAGTAATTTTTATTTCCTTAAGGTCGAGGGCAAAGGGAATGGAATAAAGACAGTAATAGTCAACATGGTTGACGTTGCTAAGGCGCTTAATCGGCCTCCAACGTGTGAGTACTAGCTGAGTGTAATTGAGTTCATCAAGATAAATATCTTGACATAATGTTGGGCGTGCCCAAGATGCCTATTGGTGCCAAACATCATGGAAACGGGTCCTTTAGCCAAATTTATCCATGCTGACCAAAATGCCCCACCTAAGCTAGTTCTATTTGGCCCATATCTCTCTTGTTGTATCACTTGGACGTCTTCATAAATGACTTGTCTGTACACAGTGTTCCTGGTTATTTTAGACCCAAATTATACAAGACATTTCATTCAAATTGCCAAGCTACCCTGGTCTTATTTTCATTCATTTGGCTAATATCCCCATTGCTAAATCACATCTATCCATGTATCTGGCAGAATGTATTTTAAATGTGTTGTACCTGACTACCACTTGCACTGGAAAGGGTTGTCCTTTGGAACCCCTTTAAATCTAGCTAACTAAATTGATCATATCCATCCTTACTACTGATTATAGTTTTAAAAGTATGAACTGAAAAGCTGTGTTCACTTGCACTACTATCAATTGGTCACTGCTAGCAATTAGTCAATGCTATCAATTGGTCTGTTTTGCCAAACCTACAGCTGGGCTGCCAATTAGGGTTGGCATAGCCCTAACAAGCAACAAAAACTCATACAATGGACAGACTACATTTGCTATGTGTTGTTTCCTGCACTTACTGTTTTTAGACTTTACAGTTATTACAGACCCTTATTACTTAAATACCTTGTCTGAGGCTGGAATAAAACGGCATTTCTTGAGAGTTGAGAAATTTATATCTATTTTTTTACCTTGTAGATCCCACCAAGTTTTTTGGTTGTGAGCTGGGAGCTCAGACCCAGTTTGATTCAAAGAATGATCGTTATATTGTGAATGGATCCCATGAGGCGAATAAACTGCAAGACATGCTGGATGGATTCATTCGAAAATTTGTCCTTTGTAATGAGTGTGAAAATCCTGAAACTGACCTGGTGAGTAATTTCAGAGTGAATTTTTCAATCTCAAGTGTCCTGATAGTCAATATCAAATTTAAGCTTGTTTTAATTGTTGGTAACTCTGCAATCATTGCTTGAGGCTGAGCAGGAAGGTTACTGTGCCTGCATCTTCCATTTTTATTAGATTTGTTATGGTTTTGACATTGGACATATTTTAATATTGCATCAAAACTGCGTTTTTTGTCTTTTTTTAGCATGTCAATCCAAAGAAACAAACTATTGGTATTTCCTGTAAAGCCTGTGGATACAGAGGCACGCTTGACCTGCGTCACAAGCTCTGCACATTCATTCTAAAAAATCCACCTGGTAAGTTTTAACTTGTCAGGTTCAGAACTTCAATCTCTTTTTTAAAATTGATTTAACACAAGGATTTTAACCCTGCAGAGAATGGGGATGGTGGTTCAGCCAAGAAAGAAAAGGAAAAGAAAAACAAGAAAGGCAAGGATAAAGAGAATGGATCGGTGTCCAATTCTGAATCATCCACCCACAATGAATTCGATGCTCCAGAAGCAGTGGTACATTTTTTGTTTAACTTTCTATTAAGATTATAGAGGTGGAAGTTTAATGTGGAGGATTAATCTATTAATCCCAGTGAATATTAAGATTGCTTGTTTTGATTTTAAATATCTTAGGATGGTGAAGATGATGATGAAGACTGGTGTGAAGAAACTACAGAAGAGGCCCAGCGACGTCGAATGGGTGAAATCAGTGACCATGCCAAAAATCTAACACTCAGTGATGATCTGGGAAAAACCTTGGAAGACAGAGTTAACTTATTCTACAACTTCGTCAAGGTAAGTGCAGACCTCATAAATTGTGCATTTATTTCCCTTGAGGGGATAGTGAATGTGTGTTGTTGCTACTTGGAAGATCAGCCATTATTTCACTAAATGGTTGAAACTTCATATATGGAATTAAACATCTCAAATCTTTAATTTAATTTTTCTATAACAAACAATAACCCATTGCTATGAATTGTTAATGGTTTTTGTGCATGAGTATTTGTAATAATGAAGTGTGGATATTGGCTCAAATTTAATAGTCATTTATAGTGTCGGGTAAACTGATCAAGTCGTTTTATTGAACTCTTCCGCAGAAGAAAAAGGAAGAAGGAATTATTGACTCGGCTGATAAAGAGCTTCTTGCAGAAGCTGAACGTCTAGACGTCATCGCTATGGGTCCTCTTATACTTAGTGAATTGCTTTTCGATGAGAACATAAGGGAGCAGATCAAGAAATATAAACGACACTTCTTGCGTGTAAGTTTTTGCCCACTTTGAGCTGAGCAGCATTGATGTATTTCTGTGCATTGACAAATTCTTTCTCTTGATTTAGTTCTGCCATGGCAATAAAAAGGCTCAGAAGTACTTGCTTGGTGGCTTTGAATGTCTGGTGAAGATACATCGGGACCAACTACTTTCCAGGGTTCCTCATGTTCTGAAGGAACTCTACGATGCTGATCTCCTGGAAGAGGAAGTCATCCTTGCCTGGGCAGAGAAAGTAAGTAGAGTGCGAATGTGCTGAAGATTCAAAATGGGGATATAAATTAAACAGGAGTAGGTCTACTTTGCCATCCAGTAAAAGGACAGATTGAATCTTAAATCGACTATTTCTGTACCCTATGTACCATCTTAACTTTAACTACAACTCCACTGTGGAGAAATCCAGCGTACTAGATCTCTGGGAAATTCCTCTCCATTTGTCTTCAAAGGGCAGCCATCTTGTTTTAACAGTTCCAGTACGTGCAGGATCAATTGTGCATAATACACTCAGCTGAAGATTCAACAGTGAACTTTTTGTAATTCTTCCACATTCCAGAAAACAAATTGCATTAGAGACCAAAACTGGACATTTCTGGTCTGATCAGTTGTCTTGGCTGCCCTCGGAATTTGCTAAGCACTCCTTGCATCCTTGGTAAATTTAGATATTGTGCAATCAGTACCATTGTAATGTGGATTGTAAATAGTAGTCCCAGTACTGATCACATTGGCAGCCCGCTATTACTGATTGTCAGTCTTAAAAATAACTACTTATCCTGACACTGTTAGTTAATCCCCATACATATGGCCCTTATCCTGTGTGCTTGTGCTGAATGCTTAAATTAATTTGGTAGTCTTATTTACAGAGTCTGTTCTCTGAAACATTTGCATTAAAAATTAACTATGTGGATCTTCATGTTTTGGACTTTGAATAGAGTCAACTTGGATAGAATGGTTCAAACATTATTTAACTTGTATTCTTGCACAGGTATCCAAGAAGTATGTCCCAAAAGAACTTGCCAAAGAAATACATTCAAAGGCAGATCCGTTTATTAAATGGCTAAAAGAAGCTGAAGAAGAATCTGAAGAGGATGATGAAGATGAGGAGGAGGAAGATAAAGATGTAGAGGTATTTGGGAATGCTAGGCCAACCTTTATACTGCACTAGACCAAGTGCAGATCTGCTCCCCAACGTAAAATTCAACCACTCACCTATTCCCCAATGCAATTTTGCACCACTCGCACATAGCCCCCAACTGTGCAGGCACGGCTCATTTCTCCTCATCCCCCAGCACTCTTCACCCTCCCTTTTCAATGCATAGAGGGGGATGGGGGGGGGGGGGGGGGGGGGGGGGAGGGTGGTAGGGATGGGGCATCTCCAACCTCCACACACCCCATCTCCCTCATTTCCATCATCCTCCCATTCCCTGCCCCAGCACCTACCCAGGTCGTAGAGCAGCACCAGATCCTGGAACTCGGCCTGGTTCTCGTACTCTGCCCGGCCCTGGCTGTAGACTGCAGCCGTCAGCTTGGCTGCCGCCTGAACTCCACTTCATCTCTGAGCTCGTCCCGGACCCAGACTCTTACTTCTTTCTCGGCCCTGGTCATTGTCCCATCCCAAGCCCCGGGCTCGATCCTCACTCCGGCCCAGGCCCAGTCCCCGGGCTCGGCCTGCAGCACCACCCTCCCCACCAGGTGCCGGCGAGCTCTGGAGTGTCCTGTCCTGCCTTGCAAGCGCATTGTGACGTCACTCGGGTTTTTTCCCCCGAAATGGGTGAGTCTTTGAAATTTAAAGGATTAATAACTTCGGAAATATAGGTGATGTTTATCACCATAATGGGGGAAAATGTGAGTAGGATCAGGGCTCGTAATTAATGGTTGCTCGGGTGACGGAGGGTCGGAGTGAATGACGAGCCCCGCACAATTACTACCGTCATTGCTACCGTTGACACGTTATTACATAATTCATTTTAACAGCAAATCAATGCTCTTATTATAGAGTATCAGTACTGTAGTTATTTAATGAGCAACATTCACAACTACGTTGGATCTATCCAGGTTTTACTTCAACAGTCGGTCATACATCACAAATTTGGTCAGGAGATATTTCAGTTGAAATTTTAACGTTAAGTCTGAAGTGGGAATGATGGAAACAGCGTTTATCAATATATTTTTTAAATCTGGTGCATACAAACTGGATATCTTAATTGATGTTCACAACACATGCATCTAATCCGAATATCCGGTAATGTGGCGTTTTGACACCTTTAAACGTATTGCCAAAATAACATTTGCTACAGTTATGTCCGTTGGCCATCTCTTGTCAGTTAGTGTAATATTTAACCTGTCAGATGAGTATAATTGGTTTTAACAGCTATTATCATAAAATGACTAGAAATTTCCATGCAACCTGTATATTGTGGATAAATTGTGGGAAGCGAGAGTGTTTATGTACCAATAGCAATAACGATCCATGCCATGATAATTTTCGGTCCTTCGCAGAAAACATGTTTGCATCCATCTGTAGTGTGCATGGTTAAGCATATATGTTACCATGGTCCAGGATTTATTGACACAAGTTGATCGTACGCCATGCAAGCCGTCTTAAATGACCACCTAAACTCATTTGGCAACCGAAAAAGCTGCCTAGGTTGCCCAACTGGCAACAGGGAAAAAAAGTTAAGTGGGGGCCCTGATATGTGAAAATGGGAAGGCTGTGGCCTAACGTTTGGAAGTAGATGGGAAAGGCAGATTGACACATCGTGGGCACAAACAAGATGAAGACTTAGTTATATAAAAATTACCAACACATTTCTGTTTACTGCACTTGTCAATAACTGATTAACGACCATAAATTGGCAACAAGTTTTGCAAGTTTGATTCTGCAATTACCTTTTAATTTGATTATGCGCCATGTTACATAGCTGCATGCATTAATTTCTACATTTGGTACTAATCTAGTGATGCTTTATTTCCAGGTGGTTTATGACAGCTCTGCAAGAGAAGTGAAAGTGGAGACTATGAAACCCATTAAGAAAAAAGAGGAAGAAGATATAGATATTGATGCTATTTGATGTATTACTTTGGGGGAATTCACTTTTGCATTGGAAGTCGCAACAATGGGAAGATTTCCTTTTTACACTGCAATTATTAAAATTTGTTTCTGCCGTAAACAAATCTACAATGGTAATGATCTAGTGATGCTTTGCCGCCTACCAATTGGACAGCATGTCAAGTCCAAATGGTAGAATGGTCCTCGTCTGTTTTCGCCAATGACACTTTCACTGATTCTGGGTGATGTTTCTGCATTTACTGCGCATTTATACAGGGATGTAAAATAAAAATTAACGGGGATCGTTCTGTATTCTAGTTTTATTTGGTGCCGGTAACTGGCATTTGCAAAGTTTTACTCTTCCCCAATCTCATACTTGCCCCCTACTTCATATTGGGAAAAACTGAACATCTATTTTCATGGGTAGATTATTGTCACCACTGACCCATATTCCTAATTATATGGATGGGTCCAATTGTCAAATAACTGAATACTCTCTTCTGAACTCCTAACATTCAAACTGTTGAACTAAGTCATCAAAAGGTCAACATATCTAGGTGGGGTTGGGGGAGTGGGCAGATGCATGGCAAATTATGTTTAATGTGGATAAATGTGAGGGTTATCCACTTTGGTAACAAAAAAAGGCCAGATTACTATCTAAATGGAGTCAAGTTGGGAAAACGAAGCACAACGGGATCTGGGGGTCCTTGTATGTCAGTCTATGAAAGTAAGCATGCAGTGAAGAAAGCGAATGGCATGTTGGCCTTTATAACAAGAGGAGCAAAGAGGTCCTTCTGGAGTTGTACAGAGTCCTAGTGAGACCACACCTGGAGTATGGTGTGCAGTTTTGGTCCCCCAATTTGAGGGACATTCTTGCTATTGAGGGAGTGCAGGGTAGGTTTACAAGGTTTATAAGTGAGCTGCATAAAATCATGATGAGAAGAGAGTGAATGCAGTCTTGCCCTGGGTAGGGGAATCAATAACTAGTGACGTTGGATTTAAGGTGATATAAAGATATATGGACCTGAGGGGCAACTTTTTCATTCAGAGGGTGGTGGGTACAAAAAATAGCAATGATCTATCGTTATCACTTTCAAACTGAAATTTACTGTACCACATCAAGGCATTAGGTCTGGTACTATGCTAACAGCACTTCCCTCGACCATGCTCCCCAACTAAAGACACCTGGATAGGAAAGGTTTAGAGGCAAATGATGAGGGCAGAAAATTGGTATGGGATGGGGGGTAAAGTGGGACAACAGCTTAGAGGGGGCATCTTGGCAAAACATAGATGTACATTTGGGGTCAAATGTTGATTTCCATCCTGGTCTCAAATATGGAATCCTGTATGGTTTATTTGGGCATTTGAATCTCATGATGAGAAGAGAGTGTCAGATTCATTGTGGAATTAAAGGCAACAAATACCTGAGGGGCAACTTTTTTAGAAAAAATAGAATAATTAGAAATACTGTGTTTAATGGCAATAAAATCACATAGGGGTGAAATATTTCTCAGTTTTTTTAGAATCTAACTATTAACAATGTCCAAATGTTTTGGAATAAAATAGATCCAAGATATTGCTGTTAATCAATAGCCTCAGCTGTGGCATTTCAAATGCCTTACTTAACAGAGATCTCTATTTCCTGCACTTCAACTCTTACCCCTTTCAGACAGAAGCAACCAGCATTGTGATATGTATTACCCTATATTTACATCTTTTCTCCACAGATGCTGCCTGTCCTGCTGAATTACTCCAGCATTTTGTGTCTAACTTCAATTTAAACCAGCATCTGCAGTTCTCTCATACACATCTTTACAGAACCCGATGCATTACAGAACACTACGCATTAGGAAAAGCTTTAAGTAACAGGACTTAACCTGGCAGCTCAAATGTTCAGGGATACAGGTGCTTCAGGAGAGACGGGTGAGGATAAAAGAGGAGAGGGGGTTATTGGTTAGGGAGGGTGTCATTGTCATGGCAGTTTATATTATAGATGATTTGACTAGTGGGGCTATATGGGTGGAGCTGAAGAACAAGAAAGGAATGCCAAATAGTCAACGGGAATTAGAAGAACAAATATGCCAAGAGATTGCAGACAGCTGCAGGTCAAATAAGGTGGTTGTCGGGGATTTTTATCTTTCCCAAAATTGACTGGGAAAATAACAGTATGAAAGGTTTAGATGCAGTGCAATTTCTCAAAAGTGTTTAGGGGAGTTTTGTCCAGCAATATGTAGATGGCCCCACAAGTGAGTGGGCAACACTTGATCTGTCTTTGGGAAATTGAGAAGGGCAAGTGAATGAAATGTTAGTGGAAGGTAGACAAAAATGCTGGAGAAACTCAGCAGGCGAGGCAGCTTCAATGGAGCGAAGGAATAGGTGACGGGAAGAAAAAGGAAGAGGTGGTGACAGTAGGCTGTGGGAGAGCTGGAAAGGAGGGAGAAAGCAAGGACTATCTGAAATTGACTTGACTTGGAATTGGTGAAGTCAACATTCATACTGCTGGGGTAAACTGCCCAAGCAAAATATGAGGTGCTCCTCCAATTTACGGTGGAACTCACTCTGGTCATGGAGGAGGCCCAGGACAGAACGGTTGAATTCGGAATGAGAGGGGGAGTGTTGAGCCACCGGGAGATCAGGTTGGTCCAATGCGAACTGAGCAGAGGTGTAGGGCGAAACGATTGCCAAGCATGGTTGTGAATATTTGCAGCAGGATCTTGATCGATTGGCCAGGTGGCTGTGGTTGATGGAATTAAATACAGAGAAATGTGAGGTGTTGCATTTTGGGAAATCTAACATGGACAGGACCAACAGTGAATGGAATGGCACTGGTGAGTGTTGTAGAGCAGAGGGATCTAGGAGTGCAGGTGCGATTCCTTGAAGGAGGAGTCGCAGGTAGGTCGGGTGATCAAAATAACTCTTGGCAGATTGGCTCATCAGTCAAAGTATTGAGTACAGAAGTTGGGAGGTCATGTTGCAGTTGTATAAGATATGGGTGAGGCCACATTTGGAATCTTTTTGCCTATCTGTCATTCATTGTTCTTTATCTCTACATCATCATGTATATCAGAATCAGAATCAATTTATTTGTCATTTGGACCCCTGGAGGTCCAAACGAAATGCCGTTTCTGCAGCCATACATAACACACAAATAGACCCCAGACACAACATAATTACATTTAACATAAACATCCATCACATAACTGTGATGGAGGCCAAATAAACGTATCTCTCCACTGCACTCCCCCCCCCCCCCCCGATGTCAGAGTCAAAGTCATAGCCCCCGGCTGGCGATGGCGATTGTCCCGCGGCCATTAAAGCCACGCCGGGTGGTGCGAGGTCGCACACCGCGTCTTGATGTTGGTGCCCCCGGTGTGCGCTCGCAAAGTCCGCGGCCATTCCAGCCGCGCGGGGCAGCGGTGTCAGGCCCCGCTCCAGGAGCTCTTCGACCCCGCAACTCGGGCGGGAGAAGTCGCCGCCGCAGAAGCCCCGAAAAGCGGTCTCCCCCCCAGGGAGCCGTGGGCTCGGCGCCGTCGTCCACAGACCTGTCGTTGGAGCCTCCGACTCTCATTCCCCTTATCCCTAACTAGCCTGAATAAGGGTCTAGACCCGAACTGTCACCAATTCCTTCTCTCCAGAGATACCGCCTGTCCCGCTGAGTTGCTCCAGCTTTTTGTGTCTATCTTTGGAGTATTGTGTTCGGTTCTTGGCACTATGTTGTCAAGCTGGAAAGTATACAGAGAAGATTTATGAGGATGTAGCCAGGTCTAGAGGGTGTGAGCTATAGAGAGAGGTTTATTAGGCTGGGACTCAAATTCCTTGGAGCGCAGGAGGCTGAGGGGTGATCTTATAGATGTGTATAAAATCATGAAAGGAATAGATCAGGTAGATGCGCAGTCTCTTGCCCAGAGTAGGTGAATCGAGGACCAGAGAACGTAGGTTTAAGGTGCATGGGAAAAGATTTAATAGGAATCTGGGCGGTAACTTTTCCACACAAAGGGTAGTGGGGGTATGGAACAAGCTGCCAGATGAGGTAGTGGAGGCAGGGACTGTCCTAACTTTTAAGAAACAGTTATAGACAGGTACATGGATAGGACAGGTTTGGAAGGATATGGGCCAAATGCACCAGATGGGATTAGTGTGGCTGGGACATGTTGGCTGGTGTGGGCAAGTTAGGCCGGGGGCCCGTTTCGTCACTGTATGACTCCATGATTCAGTGGCTTATCTTGCATCATTTGCACCATCCCCAAGGGGATAATCTCCAATTTTCTGAATCTCCAGTATTCTGAAGGAACTTTTCACTCTGACTTTATGGTCCAATTTCCATCTGCAGTGAGCACCTACCTGTGTCTTCTCATACAATCATGGCAATTACAATACCTGCCTTTCCCAATCCAACGATCCGACTGGCCCTCCCAGGTGAATCACCAATTTGCATTTAGTTTTTCCAATTTGCTCTGAAGAATGAAACAGACTGTGTTGAAGTACATCTTACTCTGGAAAGCAATCCCCACCTCTGAGTTTCCAGTCTCCTCTATCATTCAACTCACAATCGGACGTCTATGCCTTGCACATTGCCCATAGAATGAAATAGCAACCAGACATGTGGTGGCTCTGAGATTTAAGATTTGACAATTTAAGGTTTTTCCCACAAATGGTTGCACTCTGATAATGGCAGCATCTGGGGAGGGAATGGCCAGGCGATGTTCCAGGTTGGGACTCAAATTCATATGCTGCGTGACCCGCCAAGTCCCTCCAGCACTTTGCATCTTGTTCAAGATTCCAGCATCTGCAGTCTTTGTGTCTGCATACTTATGGTCTGTAATTTGCCTACAAATGGTGTCCCTGGTGTCAAAATAGTGACGGTTTGGCTATTCACAAAACAACTATTCCACAATGGTGGTCAGCACTCAACTGCCGCGCGAAAGTGAAACTGCGTGAAAACATGCAGCCCCACCCGAATCACATGATCGCAGCTTCCGAACGCCGGGTTCGATACCTGTGTGCGCCAGCAGGCGGCGCTACATAGCCCCTCCCAGAATCCGCATAGTGGCGTTGGCCAATGCTGTGTTAGCCCCCTCGAAAGCCGTCTCGGCTTCCTTGGACCAGACCAAGTCCTTAGGCTTACTGGCCAGACACTGGAACAACGGCCGCATGATGGCAGCTGCGAAATGGTGGTAGAAATTGACCATTCCGACAAACTCCTGTAGGCCCTTAATGGATAAAGGCCTCGGGAGGCGACGGATAGCATCGACCTTCTCGGGCAGCGGCTGTGCGCCGTGGGAGGTGATGCTGTGACCCAAAAAGGAAATGGAACGCAATCCGAACTGGCACTTCGCAGGGTTAAATGTTGGACCCGTGTTTGCACAGCCATTGGAAAAGCAGGCGGAGGTGCCTAACGTGCTCTGCCTGTGAGCTGCTGGCCACTGGGATATCATCCAGGTAGATGAATATAAACGGCACACCTCGCCCGACCTGATCCCTTAGCCTTTGGAACGCCTGAGCAGCGTTCTTCAGGCCAAGAGGCATTAGCCATTCGAAAAAGCCGAAAGTGGCCGTATTAGGAACGTATTACGTGGCCGTATTAGGGACGTCATCTGGATGGACCGGAATTTGATTATCCCCGCGAATGAGGTCGACCTTTGAGAAAAAGGTTGCGCCCTCCAGATGAGTCGAGAAATCTTGGCTGTTCAGGACTGGGTACCGGGCTATCCGACCGCCGGACAATCCCCATGTCCTCAATAAGTTGGAACTCATCTCGTGCGATGCGCAGTTTATCGGGCAAGAGGCGGCGCGTGCGGGCGTGAACCGGTGGGCCCTCGGTGGGAATGTGGTGGATCACGCCACGACGGGGCACGGCCCTGTCAAACCGGGGCGAGAGCAACCCTGGGAAATCGGCAAGCAGGGCTGCGAAAGGTTGCTGGATCTCAGCTACCTCGTCGAGTTGCTGTAGGGGCGCGGACGGATTACGCGGCTTGGCAGGGCATGGGTCCGACTCAGGGACCATGCGTCTGCCTCGCACATCGACTACTAAGGCCCCCGGGATTGGTTGGGCGACGTCGGCAATGGTGAACTTCCACCGATATGGGCGGGAATCGAAATTTAAGTCCAGGGTCCGCGTACCATAAGTGCGAATGTCGCTCCCGTTAACAGCTGAGAGGACGGGTCCTACCTTACCGACGTGAGTATCTCGGGTGCTTGGCGGCAGGATGCTGGCGATGTCACCGGAGTCCACCAGGAACGGTGGCCGGATGGCGATCATGGACGTAGAGGTGTTCGTTTGGGCCAATCGCGTTTGCCTCTATGGAGGACCGGCCGTGGCATTTCCCTGAAACGAGCAGGTGCTTCGGCACCTTCGGGCTTCGGGGCCGTAGCGTTGATGGTAGTAGCACCAACGACGTCTGCTTTATAACACTGGAAGCGGTGATTCATTTTCGGCGCTGGGTTAGGCTTCTTCCTCCTCCCGCTGTCGTCTCGGTTGCACCCGCGCCATGACAGGGGAGCGGGTGAAGGCACAAACGTCCCACCGTCTGTGTGCCCACAATTCGTCGACTCTCTCCGCGAGGTGCTGGGGGTCACTGAAGTCAGCTCCGGCGAGCATCAGTCGGACTTCGTCGGGCATCTGCTCCAGGAACGCCTGTTCGAAGAGTAGACATAGGCGGTGCTGTCCATCAGGACTAACATCTTTGCTATTATGGAGGATGGCCATCGATCACCGACGCTGTCCATATGCAATATCTTCGCCGCCCTGTCTCTGCAACTGAGGCCGAAAGCGTGGAGCAGGAGGGCTTTCAGCCCCTCGTACTTGGCAATCGTCGGCGGGTCCCTGATGTAACGCAACAGCCTCGAGGCACAGTCCTGTGGCAAAGCTCCCACCACATGGAAATACATCGTATCATCCGCAATTATACGGTGCAGATGAAACTGCCTCAACGTGGGCGAACCACACCTGAGATTGATCAGGTCAAAATGATGGCAATTTGAAGCCCGGTGAGCCCTGCCGCGTGCCGGCCGATTCTGAGGGAGCGTAGTCTTCCTGCATGATCTATTTGTCTAACGACGGATAGACAGGTCGGGGTCACCAATTTGGCGGTCACAAAAACGACAACTAAGTTTTGATAACTGGTTTTATTCACAAAACAGCTATTTAGCTTGCAGGTCCTTACAACACGTCTGACCACAACGGTGGTCAGCACTCAACTGCCGCGCGAAAGCGATAACCGCGCGAAAACCTCCCAAATCACGTGACCGCGGCTTCTGAACGCCGGGTTCGATACCTGTGTGCATCAGCAGGCGCCGCTACAACGGTACTTTAAAGTCAGAGCAGCTGCACTTCATTGGTTGTTCATTCAGAGCATACAATTGATATCAACGTACTTGGATTGCCCTTACACTCTTAGAGTTGCAGGAATTCTTCAGCGGGACGGCAATTGTTCAATCATCAGTCTAATTATGTTGTAACATTCAGTTGCCAGGTCTTAAACTGGCATTGCAAATGGAACTCAAGTAAATTCAACGGTTGGGCAGACTTTCCTCAGTGGCAGTTTAGGCCTTGCTGGAAACATTTGTCAAATTCTACAAATTCTGGAGTATCTGGCTCCACCACCAGATGGAGCATTTCAATGTTTAAACATTCTGTATGACCAGAACAAAGATTACAGCTTTATTATTATTAAGCAGCTGTAGGGATCCATAATTGTTACAAATTAGAGACAACAGAGATGTTTTACTTCATTTGTTGTTTTACCTATCACATCAAACTACCACATATTTTATTTTTCACCTCACACCCAGGTCACTCCTATGCAAAGATGTCACTGCTTTCAAAGATTCAGTACTCTTTCCAATTCTATAGCCTGAAAGTAGTAACACAAGTAGATGGAGTGGTAAAGAAGGTATATCGTTTGCTTGTGGTATGGCATCAGTCAGGGCATTAAGTATAAGAATCAGGAAGTCATGATGCAATTTTATAGGACTTTGGTTAGGCCACATTTGGGGCACTGCGTGCAGTTTGGTTGCACCATTACAAGAAAGATGGGTTTTGTGGGCCAAAGGGCTGGTTCCTGTATGGAACATTCACTTTTTAGATTAAGACATTTCTTCATCTAAAGACCCTGAAGAAGGGTCTCGACCCAAAACATCACCCATTCCTTCTCTCCAGAGATGCAGTCTGTCCTGCTGAGTTACTCCAACTTTTTGTGTCTATCTTCGGTTTAAAATTCCAGAGGCAATTTATTCCAGACAGGTACACTGTGAGAACGAAAAAAATTGACATTTTGCATATCTTATGAATGGTGTTGAAATAAGTAAAGATACAACTCAGTTACACCTACATGCAGTAAACACTTAAAATCTCTTCCCGTTGTATTATAGTGCTGATAAAACTGCATTTATCATCTGCACCTAGTTTCACACGAGGATTAAGGGTTTTCCTTGAACAGCTGCATCCTTGTGATGATGGTGTTAATACTGAGTTATTGGCAGAGAGTCCTGGAAATTAATGAGAAAGGTGCAGGCACATTTATCTAACCAAGGCAAAGCAATAAATACATTTAGAAAACAAAAAAATATAGTCAAGGAAGTATAATTCCAATCTGTTAAAAACAATCTCAGATGATATAGTGCTTTGCTCAGAAATACTTCTAGGCCATTGGAAATTTAAGTGAGACATGCAAATGTTCACCACAGCCATAGCCTTTGACAACTTGAGCTGCTGCAATATTTATGTTAATCCCACAACCTGTATCCTCTATCAGACACTGATACAATATTTGTATACCTGACCTATACCAAGTTCCACTCACCCGTCATTAAGAATACAACATAACTGGTATAGATGGAGTCACACAAAAAGTTTTGTTTAAATATAAGACTCTAAACTCTAAACATAAATAGGAGAGACAATAGACTGCAGTTGCTGGAGGAACTCATTGGGTCAGGCAGCCTTCCAGGGTTTTGACCCAAAACATTGCCTGTCCATTACCACCAAACTGCCTGACCCTCTGAGTACCTTCAACACTTTTATTTTCTACTACAGGTGCAGATAAACCAGAGGAGGGCAGAGCAAGGACATGTTTTGACCAGACTTTTGGTACAGGAGAGGATAGAACCAATTTCTGTGAGGTAAAAGTAGGTCATTTTGCAGAGCTTGACACTTTTTGAAAATAGCTGTATTTCCATGTAATGGGGTCTTGCAGACATTTGGATCACCCAGCGAATTCACAACCAGTTTAATTCACGTCAAGAGTGTTTTATTGTCATATACCGAAACATAACATTGCAATTCTTACATGTAGCAAGCACAATAGGTCTGTAAACATCGTAGTTGATATAATAAACAAAAACAAATATATTGGTTAAGAAGGAACTGCAGATGCTGGAAAATCAAAGGTACACAAAAATGCTGGAGAAACTCAGCAGGTGCATCAGCATCTATGGAGTGAAGGAAATAGGCAACGTTTCGGGCCAAAACCCCTTCTTCACTGATGGGGGGGGGGGGGGGGGGGGGGGGAGAGGGGAGAAGAAAGGGAAAAGGAGGAGGAGCCAGAGGGCTGACGAAGGGGAGGAGACAGCGAGGGCTAACAAAATTGGGAACATTCAATGTTCATGCCTGCAGGATGCAGACTACCGGAATATGAGGTCCTCCAATTTCCGGTGTTGCTCGCTCTAGCCATGGAGGAGACCCAGGCCAGAGAGGTCGGATGGGGAATGGGAGGGGATAGTTGAAGTGCTGAGCCACCGAGAGGTCAGGTTGGTTATTGCGGACCGAGCGGAGATGTTCGGCGAAACGATCACCAAGCCTCCGCTTGGTCTCACCGATATATATATAAAAATATATATATTTCCTTGGGTAGGTGGTCTATTTGTGAATTAGCAGATGGGTTGCGGGTTGTGTAGCTCTGGAATACCCGACTTTGCTGGAGCTTGTAGTGTGACAAAGAGGAAGATGACTGAACTTTATTGCCTTCCATCAGTGTGAAACGTTGATTCCGCTGTGCTGGTTGTTTATGCTAAACTCTTTTGTGTATTGTATTATTTTTATTCGTATGGCTGCATGGTAACTCAAATTTCACTGTACCAATTGGTGCATGTGGCAATAAATGTGTACTTGAACACGTTTATAGGTCCCAGCTACAGTGCCATCCAACACGCATGCTCCCAACCGCTGTGTCGGCCAGCACCCACCTCTCCCTAGCTTGATTACCACTCCAGTTCCCGCCTCCTCTACTCTCTCTCACCTGGTTCCCTCTCTAGATCCTCCAACCTGCAGTGTAAGTTAGCACTGATCCCCTCTCCCCCTCAGCTGGTTAACCTCTCCTGTCGCAGTGTGGATCAGACCTGACCTCCCCTCTCCTTCCCCCTCTCTCTCTTTCTCTCTCTCACCCTCTCTCCCCTCCCACTCCATTCTCCCCCTACTCATACCCCTCCCACAACTTCTCTCCCCCTCCCCTCCTCCCACCCTCTCTCCACTCACACCCCTCCCTCACCTTCGCTCCCCCTCCCTCACTCTCCCCTCCTCCCATTCTCTCTCCACTCACACCCCTCTCACCTTCTCTCCCCCCTCCCTCACTCTCTCCCCTCCTCACCTCTCTCCACTCACCCCCCCTCTCACCTTCTCTCCCCCTCCCTCACTCTCTCCCCTCCTCCCACCCTCTCTCCACTCACACCCCTCTCTCCCCCTCCCTCACTCTCTCCTCCTCCCACCCCCTCACTCCACTCACACCCCTCCCTCACCTTCGCTCTCCCTCTCTCCTCCCCTCACTCTCTCCCTCCCTCCCCCCCCCCCCCTCTATTGTCTCTCCCTCCGTCCTCCCCCTCTTTCCTCCCATCTTCTCCATTCCACCCACCCATCTCCCCTGGTTCCCTAGACCAGTGCTTCTTAAACTGGTGAATGGTTCACCCAAGGGCGAATGAAATTATTTTAGGGTGAATGAAACTAGAGGGGTGAATGACTTAATTTATTCAGATATTTATATATTTATTTCTATACTTGAAAGGTATTGCCATTAAAGTAGTTGGAAAGCTCTTATTGGTTTTAATGGCAGTGGAACGGGAAATTTGTTATGTTTTTTTCTTTCTACCTATGGTTTTCTAATTTCAAAGTAGCAGGATATTTCCCAAATTTACTGTAATATAACCTTTTCGAGAAGAACAGACGAGCTAGTGGGACCATACATTTTTTCAAGAAAAAAACTGCAAATCAAAGCCTGAAGGGTAGGATGGGGCTGAAGCCAAGTGTTTAGACGTTGGAATGGTTTTTTTTTTTTATCATTCTAATAGAATGATTTTCCAACTACAGTGGTAATTAATCTTTTTTTCACTCCTAGTTTTCTTTACATATTTTTAGGATGTTTAAAAGTTGAATAAAATAAACACAAGAAATTAGTTAATTTAAGTTTTTTGCTCATGTGACAAAATAAATTACAGGTGCACAACCTTTTATCCGAAAGCCTTGGGACCAGACACTTGTCGGATTTCGGACATTTTCGGATTTCTGAATGGAAGATTTTTAGCGTAGATTAGGTAGGTAGCGCGGGCGGCTTGAAAAGTCTGGAGCGACTGCCTCCTACCCGGAGACCGGGGAATCATTGCATAAATGTTAGTCAGTTAGTTTGGAGGGATTTTATGTGGTGGGGTGGGTGGGTGAAGGGGGAAACTTTAATTCTTAGTCCCCTACCTGGTCGGCGATTCCCAACATCGCGGAGCTGGGGGCTCCGTCCGGCCGCGGGCGGCGCCGGTTGTAGCTCCGACCCCGGCAACTCTACCCCTGGCTGTGAGGCGCTCCAAATCCAGCGCCGCCCGCGGTCGGATGCCCCCCACCCCAGCTCCGCGAATGTTGGGAGAAGGCGGCCTCCGCGCCCTGGAGCTTACCGCACAGCGACCCGGTAAGGCATTGCCCGCTTCCCGCTGGTATCCCAGCGCTGCGACGCCGCCGACTCCCAACATTTGCGGAGCTGGGGTGGGGGGCGTCCGGCCGCGGGCGGCGGTGGATTTGGAGCGCCTCGCAGCCAGGGGTAGAGTTGTCGGGGTCGGAGCTACAACCGGCGCCGCCCGCAGCCCCAGCGGCCACAGCGCTGCGGAGCTTAATGCACGGCGACCCGGTAAGGCATTGACCGCTCCCCGTCTCTCCGACCAGGTAGGGGACTAAGAATTAAAGTTTACCCCTTCAACATAAAAGCCCTCCAAACTAACTAACATTTAAGCAATGATTTACAGATGTTTAAGTGTCTCCCCGGTCTCCGAGGAGGAGGCAGCCGCTACAGTAGTACAGACCTGGGTTGACCGTGGGTTGTTTCGGGTCAAGTTTGGCGCCAAACGCGAGCTTTGGTGTGTAGACGACATCCTGGGAAAAATGGCCGGTTTTCTGAGTTTTTCGGTTTCCGGAACACCGGATAAAAGGTTGTGCACCTGTATATATAAAATTATACACAAGGGAAAAATAGTTTAAGAAGCCCTGCCCTAGGGATGTCAGGACTTTCCACTGGGGAGCACTGGGATGTCAGGACTTTCATATGAAGAAAGAAAGGATTGACTCGGCTTGTACTCGCTAGAATTTAGAAGATTGAGGGGGGATCTTATTGAAACTTACAAAATTTTTGAGGAGTTGGACAGGCTAGATGCAGGAAGATTGTTCCCGATGTTGGGGAAGTCCAGGACAAGGGGTCACAGTTTAAGGATAAGGGGGAAATCTTTTAGGACCGAGATGAGAAAAACATTTTTCACACAGAGAGTGGTGAATCTCTGGAATTCACTGGCACAGAGGGTAGTTGAGGCCAGTTCATTGGCTATATTTAAGAGGGAATTAGATGTGGCCCTTGTGGCTAAAGGGATCAGGGGTATGGAGAGAAGGCAGGTACGGGATACTGAGTTGGATGATCAGCCATGATCATATTGAATGGCGGTGCAGGCTCGAAGGGCCGAATGGCCTACTCCTGCACCTCATTTCTATGTTTCTACACGGCGGTGGTTTCCGGTGGGCGGGACCGCGGGCGGCGGTGACGCGCTTCCTGCCTGGGTTGGGCTGGGCGATCAGTCTGGGAGAGCGGGGCGGCCATCTTCCCAGGACCTCCCCTCTCTCTCTCTCTCCCTCTCACTCACTCAAGCACACATACACACACTCCCCACCACCCCCTTCCCCCCCTCCCCCTACCCTTCCCACCCGCCTGCCTGCCTGGCCTCTGGCATCGTCCTCTCCCCGCGGCCTCCATGTGTGAGGAGCCAGAAGCCGAGGCAGTGGACCGTCGCGTCCGGAGCCGGGAAGCTACGCGGCGGCCGCCGAGCGTTCATCGCGCCGAAGCCGGGCCTTGTTATTGAGGCTGACAAGACAGCGGGCAACCCTGGACCCTTAACAGCTCCTCTATAATCGGCGGCGCTTCAAAACAATTCCACTGGAAAGTTCTTGGCACATAGAAACAGAAAAATAGGTGCAGGAGTAGGCCATTGGATGTGAAAATGTGGACGGATTTAAAGGGTATTCGACTCTACTAGGCGTGTATTTGTTAAGGGCTGCTACATGTCACTGTGTACACTATAAAACACAATCGGCCGAGCCGGCGAATGCCTGCTGCTCGTCAACATTTCGCCACTCAGGTGTTGAATTGAATCTTCTACATTACTTCGGTGCTAAATTGCAACTAGAAGAAAAAAAACAAAATGTCTACTCGAACGCCATTACCTACAGTGAATGAACGCGAAACAGAACATGTAAGTAATCTTTCACGAGAATCGGAGACCCGAGAAACTGGAACACGAATTTCGCGGAATCTGCGAGTATAAATGCTCTTCCTGGCTTTCCCACATATGGCTTGGAAATAATGTCAGTAATATGGTAGTTAAACTAGGATACAATCATACAACACAGAAAGGGGCCCTTCGATCCAACTCGTTATTGTCGCGACTAAGATGCCCCATTTATGCTAGTCCAGTTTGGCCCATATCCCTCTAAACTTGTCCTATCCATGTATCTGTCCAAATGTTTTTTAAATGTTGTTCAGCCTCAACTACCTCCGACACTCGTTCCATACCCACTACCCTCTGGGTGAAAAAGTTCCTATTAAATATGTGCCCTCTCGCCTTCAACCTATGTCCTGTGGTTTCTTGATTTTAGATTCTGGATAAATGACTCAATGCATTCACCCTATCTAGTCCCCCAATTATTTTATATACCTCTATAAGGTCACCCTCCTACACTCCAAAGAATAAAGTCTTAATCTGCCAACCTTTTTCTATAACTTAGGCCCTCGCATCCTGGCAACATTTCGTAAATCTTTTCTGCACACTCTCCGATACTCTCAGTTGGAGATTTGAATTGATTTTGGATGTCCATTGAACTACATCACACCTTCCCTTTCTCCTCCCACATTGCTTTTTTTGTGTCAGGGTGGCTGACAGGTGTCAATGCACACCACACGGTTTGATAATTAGTTGTTTACTTGTTTTAAGAGAGCAGCCGGTTCCATTTTATAAAATGTACGTGGTAGAGCATGAAATGAAACCAGGTCGTTAAAGGCATCATCTTCACATTGTACCTGTGGTGGGTTCATAATAAAGAATCCCACTTAAATTGTTAGGAAACTATTTAAAACCAAAATTTGAGAAGACCAGAGTTTTGCAGCTGGAATTGATCTTTGATTAATACAGCTCCCACATGGATGGTGCAAGTGACTGAAAGGTCAGTGGCAAGCTTTTTGAGTGTTGCGACAACAGTTCTACTAGCATTAAAATAGTTACGAATAAAGATGGGGCTAGTTCATAGGTTAAAGTTCCAAATTGGAGCATTGAGTATAAGAGTGAGAAAATCTTGTAGGAATTGTAGGAATTTGGATAGACTGCATTTGGAGTATTGTGTCAAGGACAAGGCTTTGGACTAGCAACCTCTCTTTGTAGGTATTGCAGGAAATGTCAAGGACGAGAAGGCATAGCTTTACGGTGTGAGTGGCAATGTTTAAAAGAGGGCAAGTTTTTTTACAGTAGTGTGTACATAGAGAGAGAAAAAGGACAAAGGACAGCTATTGTCACATACACTAATTGGTGCAGTGAATTTGAGTTACCATGTGGCACACAAATAAAATAAACACAACACTATAGAATTTAACATTAAACATAAAAACATCCTCCCACAGTGGAATCAATGCTTCCCACTGTGAGGGAAGGCAACAAAGTTCAGTCTTCTTTCTCTTGTTCACCTGTGGTCGGGGCCTATTGAGGCCTCCGCAGTCGCTGCACGGCGGCCCGATGTTTCAGGCCCTCTCGCCGGTTGATGGAACTCTGGCGTCGGAAGAACACTCTCAGCGGCTTGGAGTTCCGAATCGGCCGCTTCCTACCGGAGACCGCGGTTCCCGAAGTCCACAGGCCGAGCTGGGCAGAGCTCCATCATCGTATATACCACTATCGTATCTGCCTCCACCACAGATGCTAGTGGTGGTGGTGGAGGCAGATACGATAGTGGTATTTAGGAGACATGCATGGATATGGAGGGATGTGGATAATGTGCAGGCAGAGGAGATTAGTATAACTTGGCATCATGTTTGCCACAGATATTTTCAAGAAAGGCCTGTTCCTGTGCTGTACTGGTCACTATAAGGCCATCTTGGATGGATGGTATTAGACATGAACTTGGAAAAGTTGATTGGAAGGGGTTGTTTGCAGAAAAACTGACGTCCGGAAAATGGGATGCTTTTAAAAGTGGGATAGTGAGAGAACATGGTATGTACATTCCTGTCAGATTGATAGGCAAAGGAAGGTAAGAGGACAAACTGTGTATGATGAGCGAAATTGAGATTATGTCAAGGAAAAAAAGGAGGCATCGCTTAGCTTTTGGCAGCTGGGATCAAGCATATCCCTGGAGGATCCCTAGAGGAGTATGGGGAATTGAGGAGCATACTTAAGAAGGAAATAAGGAGGACAAAGAGAGATAGCTCCAGCAGATAAGAATCCAAAGAGATTTTAAAAGCATACTTCTGCATGCTTTTAATATGGTTATGTATTTTTGGTTTATTATTAGTCACGTGTACCGAGAGACGGTAAAAAGCTTTGTTTTACATGCTATGCAAACAGATCACTTATACCATTCATGAATACAATTAACTCGAACTTAAGTGCAATAGATAGAGCAAAGGGGAAGATACAGAGTGCAGAATACAGTTCTCATTATTGCGGAGCATTAGTTCCATAGACAAAGTTCAATGCTCACATTGGGGTAGAGGTGAATCGGAGAGTATTCTAGCTTATGGAATTCAGAAACCTCATAACAGGAGAATAAGCTTTTCCAAGATCTGGTGGTGCATGCTTTCAAGCTTCTGTTCCTTCTGCCGGACGTGAGCAGGAAGAGAAGGATGACCAAGGTGGGACCTTTGATAATGGTGGCTACTTTTCCGAGGCAGTGTGAACTGTCGATGGAGTCAATAGTAGGAAGTCTGCTTTGTGACGTGTTAGGCTTAATCTACAAATTTCTGCAATTTCTTGCAGTTTGGACAGAGCTGTTCCAAAACCAAACATGGAAGGCTGCTCAAGAAGATTAGATCACATGAGATCCAGGAAGAGCTAGTTAAAGCTGAGTCTCATGTTGCGAGTTGACACAAGAGGTACCCCGAGTGAAAGACTCGTGGTTGTGTACGAGATTGCAAGTGTATGATCAAGAGTTTAACCGAGTTCCCACGGGTATGACAAGTTTGCCGTTTACTTGTCATTTTCTGTGATGTTCCAAGTTCGTCTCCCGAGTTACTCTTTAGTCAATCCTGATTGAAGGATTGTTTTAATAAACAACAGTGTTATGTTTTAATAAGCAACAGTGTTAAAGAAGACCTCTCCATCCTATGGCTTTGTTTTAAAGATAGAATTCAGCGCGGCCACATCTATTGATGTGACCTACAAAGGGAAAATGCGCACCATCCAGTGCCAGAGCAGTTATACTTATGATTTGTTTGAAACACACAGGTTTGATATGTTTTAATTGAATTTACTGCCATGTCTACACACTGCGGGGAGATGGGAGATTAAATCTTTGAATGTGGACGGATGTGCACATCAGATTGTTGTGAGACGGAGCTCAGGGTTCACCTCCTGAGCTGCTTTGGTGCCCAGGCGTGAGTTGAGGTGGAGAGAGGTTGGGGGGGGGGGGCGTCATTAGTTTGTCTGAGGTGACAAGGCTCGTGGGTTAGGCTGGGATCATTCTCTGCGGGATGATCTTAGTGCGGGAGACAAGTGTAGGAGAGGTGTAATGACACTTTGGAAGTGATTGCCCACTAGTCTCAAAAGCCGCTGTGTCTCCCTGTCCCTGGGATAGCAGGGGGGCGATCAAACAGCACAATACCACCCTCCCCCTCCACGCCAACACAAAGGGCAACGATCCCAAGGCTTTAGCGTCAGGAACAGTGGGCCTGGGGGTCAGTGTCCCGTTGGTCCTGACGTCTCCGGCCACCCCCCTGGACAGGAACTGAGACTGGGAATTGTACCGCCCTTGCCCCCTCCCTCTGCAACTGCAAACAACCCCACTCTCCTGCTCACCAAACCCACCAATCCCCCCCCTTCCCTCCCAACTCCAGTCCCGTCCCGTCCCGACCCCCTGGGAAACTGAAGGGAGCGACTGCCCCGGAGCGACTGGCACTGACCTGCTGGCATTGCCGACGTGAAGACAGTGCAAAGCCCCCGTGCCTGGTGCAATGGGCGGGGAGCAGGTGAGGGGAGGGAAGGGGTCACACACATGGCCGGGAAGCAGAGGGGTGTTGGTGCGGGTGGTGACAGATAGGGCCAACAATGAGTGGAGAAAGACAGAAATGCCGACGTGCAAAGGAGACCTACAACAGTGCATGATCTCTCTCGTGTTATGGTAGGTGTTTGTCGCTGGGAAACTGAAGGGAGCGACAATCAACTGCTGCCTGCCCGCTGAGTTAAAGAGTTCCCACGGTAAACTCACGATACACTAAGGTAAACGCACGGGCCACCACGTTCTTACAACGAGTTAAAATGTTTCAATTCTTAGCCACAAGAATAAAATTGACTCGTGGAAAATTTTAAACATGTTTGATTTTTTGCAAGAGTTGACAAGTTTCAAGAGTACCTGCCATTAGCGCCACGAGTCTCTAAGTTGCGTCCACGAGTTCCGAACGTTAATTGTATGTTATTACCACAAGTTTTAACTCGTGGAACCTCTTGTGTCAACTCGCAACGTGAGACTCAGCTATAAACTGGATATAGAATTGCCTTCATGGTAGGAAGCAGAAGGTGGTGGTGGAAGGTTGACTACACTTCTTCCCACCCTGCTTCCTGTAAGGACTCCATCCCCTACTCCCAATTCCTTCGTCTACGCCGCATCTGCTCCCAGGATGAGGTGTTCCACACCAGGGCATCGAAAATGACCTAATTCTTCAGGGAACAGGGGTTTCCCTCCCCTACTATAGATGAGGCTCTAACCATGGTCTCTTCAATACCCCGTAACCACTGCTCTCTCTCCCCATCCCCCCACTCGTAACAAGGGCAGAGTTCCCCTAGTCCTCACCTTTCACCCCACTAGCTGTCACATACAACAAATAGTCCTCCGTCATTTTCGCCACCTCCAACGTGACCCCACCACTCGCCACATCTTCCCATCTTCCCCCCCCCCGTCTACTTTCCGCAAAGACCGCTCCCTCAACTCCCTGGTCAATTCTTCCCTTCCCTCCCACACCACCCCCTCCCCAGGCACTTTCCCGAGCAACCGCACTTGTCGCTGTACCTCCCCCCTCGACTCCATTCAAGGACCCGAGCAGTCGTTCCAGGTGTGACAGAGGATCACCTGCATCTCTTCCAACCTCATCTATTGCATCCGCTGCTCTAGATGTCAGCTGATCTACATTGGTGAGACCAAGCGTAGGCTTGTCGATCGTTTCTCCGAGCACCTCCGCTCGATCCGCATTAACCAACCTGATCTCCCGGTGGCTCAGCACTTCAACTCCCCCTCCCATTCCGAATCCATCCTTTCTGTCCTGGGCCTCCTCTATGGCCCCATCTCAACTCTTCCTCAGCCCTCAGGCTCCTCCTCATCCTTTCTCCTTTCTTCCCCCCCCTCCCACCACATCAGTCTGAAGAAGGGTTTCGGCCCGAAACGTTGCCTATTTCCTTTGCTCCATAGATGCTGCTGCACCCGCTGAGTTTCTCCAGCACTTTTGTCTACCGCATGATTACTAAGTGTGGATGACACTAAAATAAATGGTATGGAAGACATTGAAGATGGTTATCAAAAAATACAGTGGGATCTTGATCAAGTGGGCTGAGGAGTGGATAATGGAGCTTAATGCAGATAAGTTGTTGCATGTTGGGACGACGGACCAGGGCTGGACCCTCAAAGTGAATGTTAGGGCCCGGGCAGTGTTGTAGAGCACAATGATCTGACAGTACAAGTACATAGTTCTCGGAAAGTGACATGGCTGGTGGATAGGTAGTGAAGGAGGCTTTTGGCACACTCCCCTTCATCGGTTAATGAATTGAGATAGAGGTTGGGACGTTATGTTACAGTCGTACTAGACAATGGCCAGGGTGTATTTGGACTGTTGTATTCAGATTTGGTCATCATGAAATAGGAAATATGCTATTAAACTTGAAATGAAGATTTGCAGAGAAGATTTATGGGGATGTTGCCAGGACTTGAGGGCCTGAGCTGTAGGGAGAGGTCGGCCAGGCTTGTACTTTATTCCTTAGAGTACAAATGCTGAGCAGTAATCTTATAAAAGTGTATAATATCATGAGGGGAATAGATAGCCTTTTCCCCAAGGTAGGGAAATCAAGAGATGAAACATTTAATAAAAACCTGAGGGGCAACCTTTTCACACAGAAGATAGTGGATATCCTTAATAAGCTTCCAGAGGTAGCAGATACAATAACATTTTCAAAGACAGGTACATGGATGGGATGAGTTTGGAGGGATATTGACCTAAAGCAGGCAAATGCAACCACTTAAATAGGCCATCATGGTTGGCTTGGTTGAGTTGGCTGATGGACCTATTTTCAATATGACTCTGTGACTCTGAGTCTATCACACATACATCAGGAAGTACAAACAATAGTCAAACTTATCTAGATCTCAGTGAATTGTTGATAATTTTATTGCTTCATCATAAAGCCAATTCATCTTCAAACATTTAAGGACTTGGATGGAAATTGTGGAAAACAGGTTCTACTGTTCTGATATCATCAGAGTACCTACTAATGGTTATGTTAATATGGATTGAGGGAAGTGAGTTCTTTTCTGCAAATTTGAAAGAAACACTGGTAAGATTCAGTGGATCAGGCAGCATCTGTAGTGGGATAACAGAGTTCAAACCTCTGAATGAGAGATGTAGTCAGTGACTGAACTAAAATTACATGCCTGTACTGGTGGTAATAGAGATAATTTGAGTTGATATATTGGTTTGAATAATTTAAATTGATAAATTAACATTAAAGTATCTTGTGTAACATGGGAAATATATGTTTTGTAAGGACTAAAGTATGCTTATGTTCTATTGAGACATGTGAGGATTTGTGAACATAATGCCTATTTTTCCTCAGAGCACATGATGATACCTTCTCTTCCCTCAGCCCCCCCCCCCCCCCCCCCTCCCGCATCCTCAGAGATACCTATATTTTTCTAATATGGTCCTCTTAAGCATCCCTGGTTTAAAGCATTCCAAATTTGGCAGTTATTCTTCCAACTACCAAGAACCAAAACTGAAATTCCATCCTTTTGCAAAATACAAAGTACTGGAGTAACTCAGCAGGTCAGGCAGCATCTGTGGAGGTAATGGCTAGGTGGCATTTTGGATCGAGACCCTTCTTTACTTTTTGCCAATAAGATGCTTTTTAAAACCTTACGAACAAGCTTTTGCCCAAATTTCAACTTGTATGGGTTGGAGGCAATTTATTTGGTTTGTCATGTTAAACACTTTGTTGTTTGAATGCAAGTTATTATGTAAGTGCAGAGATGTTATGAACTGCTCCGAGTGGAGCAGGAACATTGAGCATAACTTTGAGATGTCGGGTTGCGATAATATGAATGGTGTGGTAGTAGGCAGAGCTTATAATAATAATAAAGCACTACATTGTTTAGTAAGTAAAGTAACCAATCTACAATCAGGAGCACATAGAAACCCAGTGTAAAACCCTGTGTACATGACTGAAGGATGCATCTCCTCACAAGCTACTATTTCAGTGTGTCAGCAACCACCTGTCCTATCTGGGAAAGAGTTTGTAGTCCCCAAACTGGCCACATTAGCCATCTCCCAACGCACAAAATTAGTTTGGAAGTGAGTCACCCTCGATGACAAGAGCTTTTTAAAAATGTATGTCTTTGTATAGTCACTTATTATATCCTTTGGACACCCAAAGGAATTCCAGCCAAGGAAATACTTGTGAAACATGACGACTATTGTAGTAAAGGAGTTAATCACATATGACCGTCTATTTCAGCGATATCAGGTGAGTGATAAATACTGCCCCAGGCACCACAAGAACTTCCTGTAATTTTTAAGATTACAAAATATACTTAGTCTTAAAGTTTTTTCTCATCAAACAAGTCCTATGTAAATAAATCACAGTTGTAATTAGTTCAAAATCACTAGCTACGTGACATTTTATACTTCCTGAGATGTTACGGTTACCTATTGTACTGCCCTTCACTGATTATTAGAACGCTAAAACACAAAGCTTCCTCCCTCTTAACTCTTTCAATTTAAGACCTACCGAGTTCCATTAAAAAATAAACCAGTTGGTGTTTTGGGTTCTTGATGAAGGGCTTCGATCCTGAAATATTAACCGGTTTCTTTTCCCATAGATGCCATTTGACTGGCTGAGTTCTTCCAGTAATTCTATCATTGTTTTATTCCTCTTCTACTGTACATGGTTGCTGTTTGAGCTATCGGAATTCAAAGTTTTTTTTTCTCATAAGACTTTGCCGTACCAATTTCTCATTAAAGACAATGAGTGCATGTCTTTAAATACTGTCTTAAGACTCTTCGAAGATTATTCAGTATTTACTTCCTGATTTTGACTTGAGAAAATGTTTAGTTATCTCCCTTGAAATTAGGTTAGTCACAAAAATGTTAGCTCTAACTACACCATAGAAATACATGATTCTGTTGCCAATTAATTACATTTTATTATAACATTGCAGTTAAGTTTTTGAAAGTCAGAAAAGTCTCATACCTGGCAAATAACATAAAATGTTGATTGACTATATTGCAGTTATTTAAATTTTATCTTTGCCAGAAGAGTACAGAAGCTTGACTTTAGACATGGTCATTGTTTATTTCATTTTTAATTCCATAAACTACATGAAATAAATGTCATGATAATTTGATTTGAAACTGCTAAAGATATTAAACTAATATCTGTGTATTCCATTTCAGCACACTTCTCATATGGACGGCCGTTCAGAGGTTTCTTCTCGGTCCGCTCGCACTGGGGGAGCACGAGGTCGCAATTCAATTACATCGTGTGCTGATGAACAGCCACACATAGGAAACTATAGGCTTCTGAAAACTATAGGCAAAGGAAACTTTGCCAAGGTAAAGCTGGCTAGACACATCCTCACTGGAAGAGAGGTAACTTGATCTACAAATGTCTTTATTCTATAATTTGTTCACATTTTTAAATTGGATCAAAACCAAATGCTTTTGTAAACCTGTAATGATCTGAAGTCCACCAATAGAAAATATATGAGCTGCATAGGATAGCGTTTCCTATCAAAGAAGAAAACAAAAATGCAATTGCTGGAATTCTGTAATGGAAACAGAATACTGGAAATATCCAGCAGAGCAGGCATCATCGATGGACAGAGAAATAGGGTTAATGTTTCAGGTAAGTGACCTATGATCAGAACTGAGAAAATTTAGAAATTAAACACGATTTAAGTTCCAGAGAAGAAATATGGTGAAGAGGAATGCCTGTGGTGAGGTGGAGTCAAAATGAGACGGAATAACATGGGTTTTTGCTCAGTGTTGCCCAAGAAAGAGCGATCACAATCACAATAGGTGCAGGAGTAAGCCATTCTGCCCTTCGAGCCAGCACCGCCATTCAATGTGATCATGGCTGATCATCCACAATCAGTACCCCGTTTCTACCTTCTCCCCATATCCCTTGACTCCGCTATCTTTAAGAGCTCTATCAAACTCTCTTGAAAGCATCCAGAGAACCAGCCTCCACCGCCCTCTGAGGCAGAGAATTCCACATACTCACAACTCTGTGTGAAAAAGTATTTCCTCATCTCCATTCTAAATGGATTACCACTTATTCTTAAATTGTGGCTCCTGGTTTTGGACTCCCCCAACATCGGGAACATGTTTCCTGCCGCTAGCTTGTCCAAACCCTTAATAATCTTATATGTTTCAATAAGATACCCTCTCATCAGTCTAAATACCAGAGTATACAAGCCCAGCCACTCCATTCTATCAACATATAACAGTCCCGCCATCCCGGGAATTAACCTTGTGAACCTACAATAGCAAGAATATCCTTCCTCAAATTTGGAGACAAATTTGTACTTGATTTGCACAAACTGAAATTGAGATGAGAAAACATTTTTTACACAGATACTGATGAATTTCTGGAATTCTCTGCCACAGAATGTAGTTGAGGCCAGTTTATTGGCTATATTTAAGAGGGTTAGATGTGGCCCTTGTGGCTAAAGAAGAGAAAGCAGGTACAAAATACTGAGTTGGATGATCAACCATGATCATATTGAATGGCGTTGCAGGCTCGAAGGGCCGAATGACCAACTCCTGCACCTATTTTCTATGTTTCTATGAATAATTCCCTTATATGAAAGAGCCTTTTAATCATTCTTGAATTTCCCTCCTCTAGGTTGCAATAAAAATTATTGACAAAACGCAGCTCAACCCTACAAGTTTGCAAAAGGTAAGGACATTTAGTAATTTTGGAAATACTTGTTTGCTTAAATTCCCTTTGAGATTTGTATTAGTTTGATTTTTTTTTTTTAATGTGATTTGATGCAAGATGTGAATATAATTTGGTTCAGTGTCTGAATTTAGCTGGATTTCAAAATATGAATGTATACAGGGTTGCTTGAAATTAGCACCTGAAAACAGTACAATAACACAGTAAATATGTTGCATCTTAGCTTGCTTTTGGTATAAAACAATTTAGAACATGATGCATTCAGAGGGAAAGGAAAGTGGCTTGACTGTTGGAATGTATTTGATTTATTACCATTAGCCCAGCGGAGAAACCTGAAACAACCATTGAACGTGCTTACACCATTAAGACAAACTTGAAGTTAAAAAGTCTTTGCCATTTCCAGTAATTAGAGTGTTCAGGAATGAAAACATCTGTCAAAATGTTCATATTTTTGTTGTTTTTTTGCAAATGCTTCGTATTTTGTTTTGAACTTTTATATATTCATGTGTTACATTTTTCAAAACAATTTACGATTTAAAATTAAACCAAGCGATATGTCAGCTTGGAATAATTTAAACAGCATCCCATTCTGTTGATAATCATTTCATTTTTATCCAATTTCCTTCTGAAAATTATCATTTAATCTAGTTTCACCATCCTTTCAGGTGGTATATTTCAAATCATTTAATAGCAGATAAATTTGTACCTTTGGTAATCATTCTTTCTGGCACTGGAGATGGTTTCTAACTTATTCTAATTTGTTCAAGATTTTGAATATCTCTATCAAATCTCCTCTTATGCTTCTGTTCAAATACGAACAACAAAAAATGGATAATCACTCCTTTTTTCTTTCTCCACAGACGTGGCTTTAACTTGGGTCTCTAAATGCTGATTTGATCATTTGGCCTATACTATCATAGATATTACCATTGCTTTTTCCACTTTCTTCTTTTCTGCAACTTAAATCATGCTGGTTTTCTTATTTTCTCACTTTCTGATGAAGGATCCTTGACCTGCAATTTCACGTTTCTCTCTCCGCTGATACAATTAGACATGCTGAATGCTACCGGTGCTGTCTTTTCAAGTATATGAAAGATCATTATTTTTAGTTTTTTCTGTGTCACAAGCTAATGAATACAAACATATAATGCATGACAGATAGAGTGATACAGGTTCCTGGACCATCATAATCAGTTATTGGATGAGAGGGGCTTGTGCAAACAGTATAGGGTTGAGCATTCAATCTAATTTGTTGGAGGGAGAGTACCAGTACATTACAGCAAAACAGGTCAAGGTACATAGAAAACGGAGAAAAACTTCCAATATTAGTGTTCATTTCTAGGGTTCACTGAGGAAGGAATAGTGCTGGAGTTTGATCTTGGGATTAAAGTAGGGAGTGGCCATAATATATAATATTTCTATTTGCAGTGCGAGAACAATGGCCATAATAGAATAGTCAATGTCGTCAAATGTCCAAAGAGAAATCAAAAGCAAAATACCCAGAAGAGAGCCATTTCATTTTATTTTTGAGTAAGAACCTAGCACAGCATGTCATACAATAAAAAATGGCCAGGAGTACAGGAAAGGCTTTCCTTCAGATACTTTAGATACTAACCAAGCACATTCATATCAGGAGAAAAAAAGGGATTCAAAACTTGAACTCCAATATGAGTAAGAAAATTGAGGCTAAAATAAAATAAAATACAAAAGATGGTTTATGGTACAAATCAAAGTCATAATCAAGCCATTTAGTGCAAGTAACAATGATCTGAGCAAATAAGAAAACAAAGGGAACATATGATGAAAGCCCTATATTCCATTCCAAATCGAGATTGCCAGGATTTGTGAAATAGGCTTGTATTACTGAAAAGTTGAGGTCAAATGTCTTAGATTATCTTAAATTGCTGAGAGAAGTTAACTGGAGATGGCATAATTTTTCAATGCTGCTTGTATATGATAGTGGTTTCAGAGGTCTGGAGGATATCAAATGTTAGATCCTTATTCAGAAAAGGAGGAATCAATCTGGTATCCACAGGCTGGCCAGTCTTATTCTAGTGGTGGAAAAACCAGAATTTTCGGATCACCGAACTCACCTTCCCCCCCCCCAGTAGCATCATTTGAATTCCTCGCCTTCAAAACCCTTTCCTCCATGACAGTCATCCTCATTTACCGGCCACCTAAATCAAACCCCTCCTTCCTATCTGACTTCACTGAACTCCTCACACTTGCCTCATCCCTCTCCCCACGTCTGCTGCTACTTGGTGACTTAAATATTCACATGGACTCCACCACCTGCAAGCTCGCATCTGAATTCGCCTTTTTACTTGATAACTTCTCTTTCACTCAGCACGTCACCTTTCCCACCCATGACAAAGGTCACATCCTTGACCTAGTCTGCTCCACAAATCAACCGGTACTCGACCTCCATCCATGCCTCTTCCCCCTCTCTGATCATAAGCTTATACGGTTCATCATCCCTTCTCCGACACCTCTCTCCCGCTTCCTCCGAGAAATCACCTTCCGTAATCTAAAATCCATTGATCCCCACCATCTCTCTGACCTGCTCTCCACCACTCTCCCCCTGGACTCAACCCATATCTCACCTGATGATCTCACAAACCATCTCAACTCTACTTTGTCTACCTCCCTTAACACTATGGCCCCCCTCAAAACAAGAACCGTAACTTTCAACACATCTTCACCCTGGTACACACCTGCACTTCGTAAACTGAAACAGACTGGTCGCTGACTTGAACGACTCACAAAGAAATCATCTCTCACAGTCCACCTTGAAGCTTACAAACTCCACCTCACTGACTACAAAGATGCCCTCATTGCCACAAAATCTGCCGACCTCTCCTCCATAATCACCAATCCCTGCCTAAACCACAGAACCCTCTTCTCCACAGTGGGCAACCTCCTCAAGCCTCGAGCCAACACTCTCCCTACCTCTACTCCGGATCTCTGCAACTCATTCCTCCACTTTTTCGCTGATAAAATCTGCACCATCTATCGATGTTTATCCCCTGTACCCGACTCCCCAGCATCTACTGCACCACCTACCAAGGCCCCTCCTTTCAACATCTCCACTGACCTCCTTACTCCTCCTCCACACTGCTTCCTCGCCCAGTTTGACCTGGTCACCCCTATTGAAATTTCCAAACTCATCAGCTCTTCCAAACCCACTACCTGCTCCCTCGACCGTCTCCCCACTCCCCTGCTGAAGTCCTTCCTCCCCGTTCTCTGCCCCTACCTCACTAATCTCTTCAACTCCTCATTGTCCCAAGGAATTGTCCCCTCCGCTTTAAAAACTGCTGCTGTCACACCAATCTTAAAGAAACCTGGTCTTGATCCCTCCTCTCTCATTAACTATCGCCCAATCTCAAACCTCCCCTTTCAAAAACCCTGGAGCGTATCACACAGAGAGTGGTGAATCTCTGGAACTCTCTGCCACAGAGGGTAGTTTGAGGCCAGTTCATTGGCTATATTTAAGAGGGAGTTAGATGTGGCCCTTGTGGCTAAGGGGATCAGGGGGTATGGAGAGAAGGCAGGTACGGGATACTGAGTTGGATGATCAGCCATGATCATATTGAATGGCGGTGCAGGCTCGAAGGGCCGAATGGCCTACTCCTGCACCTAATTTCTATGTTTCTATGTATCGTTGCGTCGCAACTCCATTCCCACCTCCTTGCGTATAACCTACTTGAACCCCTCCAATCTGGCTTTCGCCCCCTCCATAGCACAGAAACTGCTCTCCTCAAAGCCCTCAACAACCTCCTCACCTCTGCTGACACTGGTTCCCTCAACATCATCATCCTCCTCAACCTGAGCGCAGCCTTCGATACAGTGAACCATAACATCCTGCTCACCAGACTCAAAGACCTCGGCATTGAAAGCTCTGCACTCAGCTGGCTCCGTTCCTACCTTTCCAACAGATTCCACTTGATCTCTCTCCACAACCACACCTCTGCTACAGCCACAGTCACTCAAGGCATTCCCCAAGGCTCCGTACTCGGCCCCCTCCTCTTCATCATCTACATCCTCCCCCTTGGTCAGATACTCCGCCACTTCAACCTGGACTTCTACTGTTACGCCGATGACACCCAGATCTACCTCGGCACCAAATCCCCCCACAACCCCCTCCTCTCCCCTATCAACTCCTGTTTGTCAGCTATAAAAACCTGGATGCAACATAACTTCCTCAAACTCAACAGCGATAAGACAGAATTCCTCCTCATAGGCTCCAAAGCCACACTCAGCAAAATCAATAACCCCACTCTCACCATCGACGGCACCACTGTCTCCCCATCTCCCAAGGCCCGCAACCTTAGCGTGATCTTTGATTCCACCCTCTCCTTTGAGCCTCACATCCGCCATGTCATTAAAACCTCCTTCTTTCATCTCCGCAACATCGCCAAACTCAGACCCTCTCTCACACCGCCCGCTGCTGAAAGACTCATCCATGCCTTCATCTCCTCCCGACTGGACTATTGCAACTCACTTCTCCTTGGCATCAGCTCCACCTACATCAACCGACTCCAACTGGTCCAGAACGTAGCCGCCCGACTCATCACCCACACCAAATCCTGGCATCACATCACTCCAGTCCTCAAACAATTTCACTGGCTTCCCATCTCCCACCGGATCACCTACAAAATCCTGATCCTCACCTACAAAGCCCTCCACCATCTGGTCCCCCCATATCTCACTGACCTCCTCTCCCCCTACCATCCCTCACGGTCCCTCTCAGATCCACATCAGCCGGTCTCCTCTCCATCCACAAGTCCAACCTCCGCAGTTTTGGGGACAGAGCCTTCTCCAGGGCAGCTCCCAGGCTCTGGAACTCCCTCCCCCAACTGATCCGCAATTCCATGTCCCTCACCATCTTCCGGTCCCGCCTCTAGACCCATCTCTTCACCTCTGCCTATCCTTAGCCCCACGTCCCCCTCCCTTTTCATCTGTGCATCTCATATTGTGTTTTGAATTGAATTCTGTCTTTACTTTGTACTAGTCATGGCTCTACTATTTATTTCATTCCCCTTACATGTTTCTCCTCTACCTGCTAAATTTTTGTACGGTGTCCTTGAGACTCTTGAAAGGCGCCCATAAATAAAATTTATTATTATTATTATTAAAAACTACCAGGACTTTGTCAAGAACAAAACTTACTCTTGCTTGGTTAATGAGAGACATCCAGCAAAACCTGCGTCTGATGAACCTGATTAGGATCTTTAATGTGATGGAGTGGGTAATTGGAATGTTGTATACTTTCAACCTTTTAATAAACTCACTTGACAGTTGTATCAGACCCTTAAATACATGTCATCTTATATTCAAATGCTGTGCTGTATGTGTAATAAACAAGGTAAACTAATTCTCGGATGAAGTGCACGTGCAAATTTACCATTTCCCCCCCCCCCCCCCCCCCCCCCCCAACCATACGAGGTATTGTGCTTAACTTTAGAGTTGTGTCAATGGGATGTAATTTCAGCACATTTCACCTCATGGTTCTTTCCCATCAAGGGAACTATATCCTGGCCTTAGAATGTGCTATGTTGGGAACATGCTTGGGATAAGGTTATTGTTGTGGAGTTGGAAAGCCCATGAAATCCCAGTAAAATTAGGATGCATTTTAGAAAAATCCTGGAAAACCTGAAGAAGATTCTTTCCATCAAATATGGTGTTTGCTGTGAATTGGATGATAGTAGTTCATCTGTGGTGGAATTATTCTACAAAGTCAGGTTGCATGTTTTTCTGGAAAGTTGACCAAATAGTGTGCTAACCATGTGATTTTTACAAATGGTGGTGGGGTTATTGCTGGGTCTTGTGTGATTGACAAGCTGTAGTCAGACATCCCAAAATCCAATAATTCATCACGAGCAGGCAGAAAAGGGTAATGGAGGAAAATCACGTTCTCCAATACTCCCACCTCCCCACCACAACTGTCCCGACATTCCTGTACATACAGTAATTTAAGAATAAAAGGGATAAGAATTGGAGTAGGCCACATGGATATGACCTTTCAATAAGATCATGACTGATCTGATGTTTTGCTTCATTTTCCGGCCTATTCCCCATAACGTAGACTCATCTATTGTCCTCTTTTGTTCTTGACTCAACATCCGTAACTCATTAAAGGTTTGATCCTGACATTGGATGATGTCTGTGTGGAGTTTGCATGTTCTCTCTGTGACTGCATGGGATTCCTCTGGGTGCTCAAGATTCCATAAGCTGTGTGGGTTTGTAGGTTAACTAGCCTCTGGAAAATTGCTCCTAATGTGTAAGGAAGGATGAGCAAGTGGGATGACAGATTTAGTTTGAACAGGTAATTGATGGTTGGTGTTGACTCAGTGAGCCAAAGGGCCTGTTTCCATGCTGTATCTTTAAAATAAAACATGCAGCATGGGCAGATTATTGAAACGAGGAGCCCATGCAGAGATAATTTCATAGTTTGGAAGGGGAAATAAATAAAATGATACTGATTTAAAGAGGTTTAAAAAGGGAGAAGTACTTGGATTGAAAATTCGCTGATCTTAGAAGTTCTTATAGATTAAGAAAGTATTTGAGAAAATATATGGAATGCTTGGTATCATAAATTAAAACATTGACCACAGAAGTAAATTCAAAGTTTGCAAATCTCTGGTTCTGTTTCTGCTGCGCAATTATAGGCAGCTTTACTAATGGACACTATAAATTGATTTTAATCTGGGCATCCTAAATTAAAAAGGATATTTAGGTCGGGGAAAATACAAAGGTTTACCAGATTGATAAACAATGAAGAGAACATTTTGGTTTGAAAAACAAGATGTTTTCTCCATGTCGAATGTATGTCACGGGTCATAGATTTAAAATAATTGGCATCGTTCTGGAGGGAAAATTGTCTTCACACAGTTCTTTCAGATATTAATTGAAAAGATGGTGAATCAGATTTGTAGGAGCTTCCAAAGGACAGTTGAACATGCATGTAAAGAGAACAAATTTGTGGTGTTACTAAGTAAAGCTGCTACGTAGGAGTAAATTGATCAGCTCTTTCAAAAAGCTGGGATATGCAGCACTCCCTTCACCCTTTCCTGTGCTGCAAGATCCAATGATTCTATGGTTTGATAATTCTCACTGCCTAGAAATTGGATTTTCGGTAGCAAATACACAAATGTTTAAATGTATCAAATTATTAAACTTGTATGTAAACTGCGCTGTTACTCATGGTAACTAATATTTTATGGTAGCATAGACAACCCCTGCGTTACGAGGTGGAGGTATTACATAACAAGAAAATGGTCTGTATTGCAATTTCCAGTAATGCAAAGACACATCATCTGTGCATGCATTAACAAAGACTATAAAAACCTGGATGCAACATAACTTCCTCAAACTCAACAGCGATAAAACAGAATTCCTCCTCATAGGCTCCAAACCACACTCAGCTAAAATAAATAACCCCACTCTCACCATCGACGGCACCACTGTCTCCCCATCTCCCCAGGCCCGCAACCTTGGCGTGATCTTTGATTCCACCCTCTCCCTTGAGCCTCACATCTGCCATGTCATTAAAACCTCCTTCTTTCACCTCTGCAACATTGCCAAAATCAGACCCTCTCTCACACTGCCCGCTGCTGAAAGACTCATCCATGCCTTCATCTCCTCCCGACTGGACTACTGCAACTCACTTCTCCTTGGCATCAGCTCCACCTACATCAACCAACTCCAACTGGTCCAGAACGCAGCCGCCCGACTCATCACCCACACCAAATCCTGGCATCATATCACTCCAGTCCTCAAACAACTTCACTGGCTTCCCATCTCCCACCGGATCACCTACAAAATCCTGGTCCTCGCCTACAAAGCCCTCCACCATCTGGCCCCCCCATATCTCACTGACCTCCTCTCCCCCTACCAACCCTCACGGTCCCCCTCAGATCCACATCAGCCGGTCTCCACTCCATCCACAAGTCCAACCTCTGCAGTTTTGGGGACAGAGCCTTCTCCAGGGCAGCTCCCAGTCTCTGGAACTCCCTCCCCCAACTGATCCGCAATTCTGTGTCCCTCACCATCTTCCAGTCCCGCCTCAAGACCCATCTCTTCACCTCTGCCTATCCTTAGCCCCACGTCCCCCTCCCTTTTCATCTGTGCTTGAATTGCCTCATATTGGGTTTTGAATTGAATTCTGTCTTTAATTTGTGTACTAGTCATGTCTCTACTATTTATTTCATTCCCGTTACATGTTTTTCCTCTACTTGCTAAATTTTTGTAAGGTGTCCTTGAGACTCTTGAAAGGCGCCCATAAATAAAATTCATTATTATTATTATTATTATTAAAGACCTGTTGAAAAAAATTGCTTATTTAACATTTTTTCACAAATTCTGTAAGAGCAAATTATATTCTGCATCTCAAATTTTTGGGTAGTAATTTGTGAATTCCTTAAAGAGAAATTACTGTTACTGAACGGCTGTAAAACAATATTTGTCTATATGTAATTTGACTAATAATCCAGGGTGCCTGGGCTAATGATCCAGTGTTTAAATCACTTAACACTAAGGAATTTAAATTTAGTTAATTTATTGAATTATACTTTGGATGAAACTGACAGAAGAAACTCTTTTGTCAATAAAATGATCCATGTACTTTACAACAAATTCATTCTGAGCTCATGAGTAATGCCAAGGAAATTTTCAGTCACATAACAAAAAATGTCATATTATTAACATGTCATTTTTGGCTGAAGTTTATTTTAAAGAGTAAACCATTAATTACAAAGAAATCATTCATGGATTGAGAGGATGAATTAAAACTTGGATTGTCTTTTCTAAGGGTCGGGTGCTGAGGGGTGAATTGGCACGTATATAAAATTATGAGAGCATATATAGGGTAGACAGTCTGTTCAAGAAGGAACTGCAGATGCTGGAAGATCGAAGGTACACAAAAATGCTGGAGAAACTCAACGAGTGCAGCAGCATCAATGGACCGAAGGAAATATGTGACGTTTCGGGCCGAAACCCTTCTTCAGACTGGTGGGGGGGAGAAGGAAGGGAAAAAGGGAGGAGGAGGAGCCCGAGGGCGGGGAGATGGGAGGAGACAGCTCAAGGGTTAAGGAAGGGGAGGAGACAGCAAGGGCTAGCAAAATTGGGAGAATTCAATGTTCATGCCATCCGGACGCAAGCTACCCAGGCGGAATATGAGGTGCTGTTCCTCCAATTTCCGGTGTTGCTCACTCTGGCAATGGAGGAGACCCAGGACAGAGAGGTCGGATTGGGAATGGGATGGGGAGTTGAAGTGCTGAGCCACTGGGAGTTCAGGTAGGTTATTGCGGACTAGGGTAGATAGTCTGCCTTTTGTCCAGGATGAAAATATTGGGTTCTAGTGGGAATAGTTTTCAGATGAGAGGGGGACGTTTAAAAGAAGATTTCCAAGGCAAGATATTTTTCTATATGGAATGCCTGGAATGCATTGCCTGGGGAGGTGGCAGAATCAGTTATGATAGCAATTTTTAAGAGGCATTTAGACACTTCACCATACTGAAAATATGGGGATATCCTCTGTGTGCAGGCAGATGGGATTAGACAATGTTCCGATTGAATTAGCCAGTGGCATGCCCAGTATGCCAGGCTATATGTTAATGCTGGAGTAACATTTGTAAAGATATAATCAAACCATTATGCTACTGCAGATAAAATAAAAATGTAGGTAGTCATTCTTTGAAGAAGAGTAAGCAATTTCGCTGCCTCATCCACTTCTACAAAAGAATCTTGAATTTATGGACATTATAGCCTCCTCTCTCTTTCGTTTATTCAGTTTTATGGGCCTGAATCAATTAACAATTATTTTATTTTGTTCCTTAGTCCAACTGCATCAATCTTGTGCATTGAGCAACAGGACAAAGATAGATATACTGCCTTTGGGACATTAGTCAGCTTTGAAAATTCCTTTCACTGGATTAATCTTACATGGGTTGGTTTTCTTAGTGGTTATACTGAAGTTGTATAACTAGACATTTATTGTAAAGGCTTTTCCATCCTCATAACTCGTAGCCAATCTTTTGTGCCCAGCGGGAGATGAAGACAGCTGCAGTGCAGCCGATTGACAAGAAACTGACTGCAGTGGGGAGAGTGGTACGTGCAGATTAAGGATAAAGGGGAAGTCTTAGGACCGAGATGAGTAAATCATTTTTTACACAGAGAGTGGTGAATCTGTGGAATTCTCTGCCACAGAAGGTAGTTGAGGCCAGTTAATTGGCTATATTTAAGAGAGAGTTAGATGTGGCCCTTGTGGCTAAAGGGATCAGGGGGTATGGAGAGAAGGCTGGTACAGGATACTGAGTTGGATGATCAGCCATGATCATATTGAATGGCGGTGCAGGCTCGAAGGGCCGAATGGCCTACTCCTGCACCTATTTTCTATGTTTCTAGATCACCCTTTCAAAATATAAACTACTGAATAATTGCAAACAATGTCACCCTGCAATTTGCAAACTTCTTCCCACCCTGCTTCCTGTAAGGACTCCATCCCCTACTCACAATTCCTCCGTCTACGCTGCATCTGCTCCCAGGATGAGGTGTTCCACACCAAGGCATCGGAGATGTCCTCATTCTTTAGGGAACAGGGGTTCCCATCTTCTACCATAGATGAGGCTCTCACCAGGGTCTCTTCTATACCCCGTGACTCTGCTCTCTCTCCCCATCCCCCCCATTCGTAACAAGGGCAGAGTCCCCCTTGTCCTCACCTTCCACCCTACCAGTCGTCACGTACAACAAATAATCTGCCGTCATTTTTGCCACCTCCAACGTGACCTCACCACTTGCCACATCTTCCCATCTCCTCCCCTGTCTGCTTTCCTCAGAGACCGCTCCCTCCATAACTCCCTGGTCAATTCGTCCCTTCCCACCCGTACTATCCCCTCTCCAGGCGCTTTCCCTTGCAACCGCAAGAAATAATAATAATAATACATTTTATTTGTATAGCGCTTTTCAAGGACTCAAAGTCGCTTTACATGGTGAGTCAAGAACAAAACAAAATAGAGCAGTAAGACAGAGATGCAAAGGGGAGGGGGACATGGGATAAGGGTATGCAGAGGTGAAGAGATGGGCCTTGAGGCGGGACTGGAAGATGGTGAGGGACTCAGAAGTTCGGATCAATTGTGGGAGGGAGTTCCAGAGCCTGGGAGCTGACCTGGAGAAGGCTCTGTCTCCAAAAGTGAAGAGATGCTACACTTGTTGCTTTACCTCCCCGCTTGACTCCATTCAAGGACCCAAGCAGTCCTTCCAGGTGTGGCAGAGGTTCACCTGCACCTCCTCCAACCTCATCTATTGCATCCGCTGCTCTAGATGTCAGCTGCTCTACATCGGTGAGACCAAGCGTAGGCTTGCCGATCGCTTCGCCGAACACCTCCCCTTGGTTCGCAATAACCAACCTGATCTCCTGATGGCTCAGCACTTCAACTCCCCCTCTCATTCCGAATCCGATCTTTCTGTCCTGAGCCTCCTCCATGGCCAGAGTAAGGACCACCGTAAATTGGAGGAGCAACACCTCATATTTCGCTTGGGCAGTTTACACCCCAGCGGCATGAACATTGACTTCTCTAATTTCAGGTAGTCCTTACTATCTCCTCCCCTTCTCAATTCTCCCTCAGCCCTCTGGCTCCACCTCTTCCTTTCTTCTTCCCCCCCTGCCCCCACCTCACATCAGTCTGACGAAGGGTTTTGACCCGAAACTATACCTATTTCCGTCGCTCCATAGATGCTGCCTCACTCGCTGAGTTTCTCTAGCATTTTGTCTACCTCAGAAAAATACGTTTGCTTGGCAAATGTCAGTACCATGCGTTTCTAGAAGTTTCAGGTATTTCGATGATCTCAAGCTTTGGACATTAGCTTCTAAATCTCATTGACAGTTAGTGACCTTGGTTTTAATGGTTTTGTATCTTGGCACACAGAATATTAGAACAGTGCAGCACAGTAACTGGTCCTTCGGCCCATAATGTCTGTGCCAAAAATGATGCCAAGACCAAATCTTAACTGCCTGCACTTAACCCATATCCATTCATTCCCTATATATCCATGTGCCCCTTCCAAAAGTCTCTTAAATGCCACTATCGTATATCAACCTCCACCATCTATTGCTTTTGTAAAAACCATGCAAAGCAGCCTAACAATTTTTCCTAATAAATTAAGTGAATATTAATTCTTAAACTTGTTCATCAGTGGAGATTCTGAATCTTAGAAAGGTTTGACTGGCGTGGGCTGGAAGAGACAAATATTTTTCTCTTCCCCATATGTAATCATGGGGATTTCTAGTAAGATCAGGTTTCATTGCAGGACTCCCTGTGGAGTGAAAATATGCTGCGATTTGACACTCTGCAAGTCCTACATTTGCAGCAAGTTTTCATAAGTCTAGGATTCACTTACTAAGGAATAACCAAATGTTGGCATTTCTCCAGCCATACCATAGGCAGTGTGATTTGGCTCCATTGTTTCTTTGCCCGTATAAAACTTTCAGTAGCTGGTTCTATTGATTAGAAGAGTTAGTTTGCTCATGTTATTTTATCTTTTGCTGCGTTAACTTTGTTAAAACATTTCGTTCAGACCAAAAGGTCTGAATGACAAATAAAGGATCTAATCTAATCTAAAACTTGGTAAAAATAAATGTGCCAGTTTTGAATTGATTCAATCAGATGGATCAAGACTGGATTCTAATGAGATATAACAAACTGGTGGCTCTATATTGTATGCACAGACAGAGAAAAGCAAGATTTCATCTAATTGATGTATTAAACGTGTAAAGAAAATAACACCAATTTTTAGTGCAAATTCACATTTAGGCAGTATACTTATAATTTGATTTTAGTAAGACTGCTAATATAAAATGAACATAATCAAGCAAACAATGGACAGTTGAAAAAAAATTGATTAGTATTTCTATACAAAAAACTTTAATCCTACATTTGAAAGTGCCAGATTTAATTTTAATACTGACCAAAGCAGGTGCTTTGCTAACTTCTAAATGAGCAAGAATAAAATTTATGAAAATCCCTATAATCCTGCATTAAATTTTTTTAAGGTTTTTATTTTTGGAAGGAAATCAGTAGCTGCTGGTTTGATCTTCCAGCTTGGAGGAAGATTTGTTAATTCAGCAAAGACTGCGTTGAACCTCCAAAGTTGCACATAATTGAGAAACAATGAAAATTATTTCTCAATGCCACATCCTGTTGGATGTATTTGTGCATTGAAAAATAATGCTCATTAGTTGTTGAAAGTTACTTATGGGCCTGTCCCACTTAGGTGACTGCAGGAGACTGTGCAGTTGCCGCATGGCCGCCACATGTTCGTAGGTGGTTGCCGGGGAGTCGCCTTCATGGTCGTGAGGAGTTCCTGCATTCTGGGAACTGGTCGCGGCCTCATTGTGGCCGCCGTGAACATGTTGAAAAATGAGCGGCAACTAGAATGAAGCCGCCATGGAGAGTAGCGAGAATTCTCGTGCTGTAGGTGGGTCGCCCGGAGGTCCTAGTGTGTTTCCAGGAGGTCGAAGGTTATAGCTGGTTGCTTACCGGTGAATTTCATTGGCTCATTGCAAGAAAAGGGTAAGCAGTACTTTTCAGAACCAAGGATAACTGACCAGTAATGTTAAATGTCCGCCGAGCTTCACAGCTTCGAGATTTTCATTGTGGGGGGGTGGGATAGGGGGAGGGGGAGGAGTGGGGGAGCGGGGGGATAGAGGGATAGGAGGGGAGTGGAGGAGGTGCGGAGGGAGAGTGGGGGACTGGAATAAGGGGGAAGTGAGGAGTGGGGGAGCAGGGAGGGATGAGTGAGGGAGGGAGTGACTGAGGGTTGGGGAAGGAGAGGGAGGGAGAGAGTGGGGGAGGGGAGACGGAGAGGGGAAAGAAGAGGGAGGGTGAAGAGGAGGGGGAGGGAGTGCTTGGGAATGAGGGGGAATGGAGGAGGATAGAGGTAGGAAGAGGGATGGCGAGACGCAGTTGGGGGAATGGTGCCGTGACTCGTGTCACAGCGGGGATCTCTGGTGTCACAGCGGGAACCCCTCAGCCGAGCCTGTGCAGTTGGGGGCTATAGGTCAGTGGTGGAATATTGCCATGGGGGGACCGGGCCCAATGGGTCGGCACTTGGTCTAGTACCTTTTTAAAAGGAAAATAAAATAAAATATAAATTGCTCAAGAAAATAGACAATTAAATTAGATACTTATTTTTAATACAATTAAAGCTATCTAAAATCTGTATGTATTCTCCCTTATAACTTTAATTAGTAATATTGTTTTTAATTAATTCTCAGGGTGTGTTTTTTCTTTTGTCGATAGGAGTTATTCAGAATTGCTCTTTACAAGTTGTGAAGAGCCACCTTAATTTCTTTCCTGGTGGGTACAGAGGCTCCTTTTAACATTTCTAATTGCCTGATTGAATACTTTCCTCTTCTTTATATTCCCCAAAGGCCTTTTCTGATTTAATCCTCTGAAATCTTAACTGCGCTTCCTTTATCTTTTGACTAAATTTATAACCTATTTGGTCATCCAAGGTGCTCTTGCGTTGCAATCCACATCCCTCCTTACTGGAACATGTCAATCCTGAACTTTGATCAATTGTATTTTAGCTAAACAATGTTATACTTAAAAGAGAATGAAGGGAAAAATGCTTAGATAAAATTAGCGACAAAATTAGCAGTTTTGGCATTAATCATGAATGATGTAAGAATATTAATGTAACTGTCTTGCAGCTGTTGGGCAAAGCTGTTTGAAGTAATATTCCAATGTACTTAATAGATCCAAAGGTTCCATAAAATGTTTGAGGTAGAAGGCAGAGATTAGAGTAATCCTTTGAAATGGTACATGCTCATGTTGACTGTATGTTTAAAGGTTAAGAAGACATAACCTTTTTGGTATAATCAAAGATTATAGTTCATGCTTTTCAAATTAAAAAAGTTATTTTCTGTTTGAACTGATATATTGAATTAACTTTCTGTACTTAATGCATAACATTGGACATTTTTCTAGACTTTCCTTTTTGCATCTATTGTAATGTTTGGCCCACCTCATCTATGCCGTCCAAGTTGTTTAACCAAGCTGCTCCCACTTGCTATCACCTGGCCCCTATTCCTCCAAATCTTTCCTATCCATATATATGTGCAAGCAGCATGGAATGATGTCAACAATCCTGATTTTGGCAAATAATAAAATGTCCTAATTTTGTCCAACTAACAGCTGACAATTATCCCATTCCTTAGCTTGCATCTAAGTAAAATTTATTTCAAAACGCATTGATAGTTTACGATTATTTAAATGGTAAATGTAGCTTCAGAAGCGTTTTCATTTTGCATGTTAAAACCCACCTGAGACCCATGGGCGATTTTGCAATTTTACTGACGGATTTTTCACTTTTAAAACTTTTCATATAACAAATGAATAAAGATAAAAAAGTCAATAATGCCTTACTTTTGATGAAATGCAGCGAGCAAACGCGATAATTCCCAATATTTTGGAACTTTAAATCTCCACGACAAATGTCCGCTGATCACTTCCGCTGGATTTGCACCTTCAGCTCCCTCTTGAATTTACCTTAGTTTCTATCTTTTTTTTTGGACTGTAAATTTAGGTAGCTGTGCCTCACGGTCACCCCGACTGGCACAGTAAATTGCAGCTCAAAAACTGGCCATTTTTTGATGTTTTTAACGGGTGTGAAAGTGCGTGTTTTCCCATTCACTAACATGTACCAGAAGTATAGCATGTACTCCACTTCAAATTTTCGGTCACGTGGGTGCGGATCTACGCTCCAGTGACCCTTCGTGAAATCACCCTTTAGCATTTCTGTAAATATTTATAATATCTTTATTAAGAATTGCATATTGTTCATTTATTAGCATATATTGCAATAAGGGAGGAAACTGAGATCACAGCAAAAATGTTGCAGTTTTGTAATGGCATGCCTGCAGATTAGTTCTCCATTTCATGATTTTGATATGATTGAGATAGACTGAAGTCGAATATGATACAGAAAATGTTCTTGGTGGAGGAGCCCTGCACTGAAATGGCTTCTGTTGTGAATTTTACAGAGAATGTTTTCAAATTTTGTTTTACTGAGAGCCAGACAGCTATCAGTTAATTAATTGATGGGTTGGGTATTGTGGACTCGATACCCAAAACACCCAACTCTGACTCCTTGATTTCTTGTGTATCCAACTCCGTCCCTAGGTATAATAATTCTAAATCTGCTATGATGACATTGCACAAGATGGCATTTCATAAGAACCACATGAATCATCAGGCTACCTTTTAAACCCATGTCTTTAAAGTTTTGAGTCTAATGGTTGTAGCTATGCTATTGTGGCTTTTTTTTATTGTTTATTCATGAAAAAAACCCAATTCATTATGCTAAAAGAAAAAAAATTACAGAAAGGACTATGACAAAATTAAAATTCCATTGAATTAAATAAAAAATATAATAGCATTACTCCAAAATTTATTAAACTAAGGTCACAGGTAAGAGCTAAATTATGACAAAAAACATTCTCAAGTGCAATAGAAATTAAAAGTAAATGCATAGGTAGTTAAGTTTGCTACAAAAGTATATACCTAAAATGTATTAATAACTTGTCCTTAGGAACAGAATTGCTTCTGCCAGATCCTCTTTCATTGAAGCCCTTAAATCTGATTTAATTATTTTCAGTGCGAACAGTCTCTCCACACTGACCTGAGTGGGTGGTATGTTACTATCATAGCCGCAAATGTTACTATTTCTGGATAAGCAGGGATGATGGGGAATTATAGACCAGTTAGCCTGACATTGGTGAGGGGGGAAATGCTGAAGTCGATTATTAAAGAAGTAATAACGGAGCATGTGGATGGCAGTAAAAGGATTGGTCCAAGTCAGCATGGATTTATGAAGGGGAAATCCTGCTTGACTAACCGTATAGAATTTTTTGAGGATGTGACAAGTAAAATGGATGAAGGAGAGCCAGTGGATGTAGTGTATCTGGACTTTCAGAAAGCCTTTGATACAGTCTCACACAGGAGATTAATGGGCAAAATAGGGCGAGTTTGGTATTCTGACTGCGCATGCCCAGGTCAAAGGTCACTATGCATAAACAGCCCTGGAAAGCGATTGAGCAGTGAAGCAGTGGACCTTCATTTCTTCTGTTTTTTCCAGCTTTGATTCTTCTAGATAAGAAAATACTGCTTTCAAACTATGAAATAGTTGTATTTATTGTTCCTTTGTTAAAAATTAAGATTATTTTGTCGTTTTTATTGCTTGATGCTTTGGTGAGTGAGCGAGAGCATGCTCGTCCATGTTCGATGTCGGGCCTGGGTCTGTTGAGTTGCTGCTGGGCCATCCCTGTCCCCTCCCAGGTTTCCCGTCCCTGTCCGGGAGCGGCCGGAGGTATCGGGCCGGGCTTGCAGCTGGCGCGTGGGGAGGCTGAGTTGCTGCAGTGCTTTGTGTGTATGGTTGGTGCTCGGCTTTCGCTGGCGCCAGGGGGGTTGGCCGCTGGCGGTCCCCAGCCCGTTGGGGAGCGGGATTGGACTGGAGTTGGAGCTTCTTCTCCGCGTTGGCGGTGTTGGCGGTCCGGGGCTGTCGGTTGGCCCAGCGGGAGTTGAGCTGGGGTTGGCGCCTTCTCCGCGCTTGCTGTGGGCCTGGGGCAGTAAAAGGATTGATCGAAGGATGTGACAAGTAAAATGGATGAAGGAGAGCCAGTGGATGTAGTGTATCGGGACTTTGAGAAAGCCTTTGATAAGGTCTCACACAGGAGATTAGTGGGCAGAATTAGAGCACATGGTATTGGGGGTAGGGTATTGACATGAATAGAGAATTGGTTGGCAGACAGGAAACAAAGAGTAGGAATAGATGGCTCCCTGTCAGAATGGCAGGCAGTGGCGAGTGGTGCCGCAAGGTTCGGTGCTGGGGCCGCAACTATTTACAATATATATTAATGATTTAGATGATGGAATTAAAAGTAACACTAGCAAATTCACAGATGACACAAAGCTGGGTGGCAGTGTGAACTGCAAAGAGAATGCTAGGAGGCTGCAGGGTGACTTGGACAGGTAGAATGAGTGGGCAGATGCAAGGTAGATGCAGTATAATGTAGATAAATGTGAGGTTATCGTCTTTGGCAGCAAGAACAAGGAGGCAGATTATTATCTCAATGGTGTCAGATTAGGAAAAAGGGAAGTGCAACAGATCTGGTTGTCCTTGTACACCAGTCACTGAAAGTAAGCATGCAGGTACAACAAGCTGTGAAGAAAGCTAATGCCATAACGAGCGGATTTGAACTGACAGCATTATAGTTGCTTCAAAGCATACAAAGCTATGTATTCAGATCAACATTTCCAGGTTAGTAGGATAAGCCATCTCTTCTCCTGTGTGTGTGTTCTTTGTACTTTATTTCTTTATGGGGACATGTATTTCTGAAAACCCCAAACCCTTCTCTTGCTACTTAACATAGATTCCTCACATGAAAGTTATTATCCGAGCAATTCTATTATATAATATTTCCTCAAGAGGGAGTGGCCAGGGTGAGACTCGTCCTTGATTATGCTGCTGGCCCTGCTGAGGCAGCATGAATATAAATGGATTTGATTGTCTGCGCTGCGTCCACAATTCACGGCAATTTCTTAATGCTTGCTGAACTTTTTCTGGGGAGAATTTCGTATATTGTCATGTGGACCGAGGCATGTGAACCTGATTCTGTTCAGTTTAGCTTTATTGCTATATATTCTTCTTGTGAGCATACATGGCATGATTATCATGTTTGCAGGTGGTACTAAAGTAAAATTGATTAGTACAGTGTCAGGGATTATGGGGAGAAGGCAGGAGAATGGGGTTAGTAGGGAGAGATAGATCATTCATGATTGAATGGCGGTGTAAACTTGATGGGCTGAATGGCCTATGGCTGCTCCTACTTGTGGTAGAGTTTAGGACTAGAGGTCATAACTTCAGAATTAAAGGATGTACCTTTAGGAATGAGAAGAGGTGGAATTTCTTTAGTCAGAGGGTGGTGAATCTGTGGAATTATTTGCCACAGGTGGCGGTGGAGACCAAGTCAGAGGATAAGGCAGAGATTTGCATAGTCTCTGAACTTTATGTTGAAGTCGGAGTCTGGACTTTTTTTTACCGACTCCAGCAGCAGCAAAATCGCACGATTCCACGACTGCGACTCCACAGCCCTGGTATTCAAAAGGAACAAGCAATTGTGACACAGTGGGCACGGGTTGCCAAACACATTAACTCCCCTTCCCATTCCCTTACTGACCTTTCTACCCTGGGCCTCCTTCATGGTCAGAGTGAAATACAAATTGGAGGAACGCACCTCATATTTCACGAGCAGCTTAAAACCTAGGATATTGATTTCTCTAACTTCAAGTAACCCTTGTATCACCTCTCTCTCCATCACTCCCCCACCATGGTCGTTGTACTAGTTGCACTGTCCTGCTGGATTTCACTGTTTGTATCACTTGTTATCAACTCTTCCCTGCAGCCAACTATGGACCATTGTGGGCTCCACCTTTTGATCGTCGCTGCTTTTTGCATATCTTTTATACATTTGTTCTGTGTACTTTCCAAATGTCTCGTTTCCCTCTCCCCTGACGTCGCCTATTCCTTTTCTCCAGAGATGCTGCCTGACCCGCTGAGTTACTCCAGCTTTTTGTGTCTATCTTCGGTGTAAACCAGCATCCGCAGTTCCTTCCTACACATGATTTGGTGATATGTTGGTCGTAGAAAAGGTTGTATTTATACATGTTCTGGCCATGTTAAATTGCTTCGCACCCAATAATTATATTTTTAGAAGCAATTGTTTAGAAGGGTTTATTCAAGTATTCTTATTTTTTCCAATTGAAAGGTTATAAATGGGATATTAATCTTGCATAATTCTCTTTTTTTCTTTGTATTATTTATTTTATGTGGATAAATATTGCATCAGTCCTATGCAGCATTTCTATTCCTATTGTGTGCTTAATTTCACTATGAAGTTAACAAGAAAGTTAATCCTAGGTGATTTTATATGCTATTAATCAACTGCCAGACTTTCACTGATCTTCCTTATATCGTAGCACTATATTTGGGAAGTTAGTCCATGTATCAAACTTGCGTTAGTCCCTGTGGTTCTGGCAGCCCATTTTTTTTACAACTAAATTGATCGTGGTTTGAATAGGAATAGATAGGAATCAATCTGAAGAGGGGTCTCGACCCGAAATGTCACCCATTCCTTCTCTCCAGAGATGCTGCCTGTCCCGCTGAGTTACTCCAGCATTTTTTGTCTACCTTTGATCGTGATTTGAATTTACTTTGAATTCAGTCTAAGGTACTATGCATGTAGAAACTTCACTTTCTAAATCGCAGAGGGTCACAACATGTATTTAAACGGAAAGAGCAGTCTGTGTTTTAATTTTGAAACATAAAATATCCTTTACTTGGCTGCCCCATTAGTCCTGATATTAATGAAGGCCAGGATTTGGGGGACTTTGTAATCCAGTATTGTTTGGAGCATAAATAGGGAAGACTCTTCTCAGGTGCACTGAATTGTAATAAACAGGTATTTCTAGTCAGGTGAATTAAGTCAAATTTAAGTAAGTTAACTGGATTACTGTTCTGCCTCATTCCATCATCTATATAACTTTAAAAACTCTCATCTTGTACGTGTATATGTGTGTGTTTTTGTATTTTCGCCAAAACGTTACGCGTTAGCGAATTCAAAAGTAGACGGAGCGTCAATTGGTATTGCAATTGGAACTGCTGCAGCAGGCAGGGAAGGTGCAATTGGAATTTATTTTATAATCCACTGCTGATGGAGGCAGGGGAGTGCTGGAATCTTACGTTAGGGAATGGCTTCAGTTGGGGGACCACACCTCCCGTGGGGGCCACGGGTTAGTGGTGCAATATTGCGTTGGGGAACGGCTTGCATTGGGGGACCAGGACTCCCGTGTGACAGGGGTCCCAGTTGGTCTAGTATATACTAAAACTCTGATCTTGTGCGTATGTGTGTGTGTATATGTGGTTGTCTTTACATCTTCGCGAAAAAACTACGCGGTAACTAGAACATTTTAATATATTCCAGTTGATATTTTCCCCGTCGAGCCCAGGATCACATTATGTGAACATTTCATGCTTTATTTATTGACGTTACTGATTAAAGTCATTACTGAAAAAATTTCAACGGGTTGCATTGGGGGACCAGGCCTCCTGTGTGACAGGGACCTAACACATCCCACTTGGTCTAGTGATCCATAACAATAGATCTTCAGGAACTTGAATGTCAATATTTTAGACAAAAAAAAATTGGATCTCTTCTGTAATATCCTAATGTGATGCCCGAAACAATAACGTGAATGATGCAGGATATGTAGCTGACGGGCTGAAAATGGCCATCCTGATATGGCATGTACCTTCTAGATCAGCTTGCAGCAGCCCTGCAGTATCTGCAATTGTATGTCTCCCATTATTTGTTGCAGTTACCTTCCGAATTAGCAAGGCATTGATGTGGCTCCGAAGTGGAAGAAGTTAATCATTATTCTTGTGACTGTGTGAAATTAAGTTGGATGAGAGCAAGCTTGGCATGAGCTGAAAATTTCTTACACTGCACACAGTAGTCGATTGTTCATTTGAAATGCCAGGATAGGTCCTAGAGTTTGTAGAATCAACTACGTATGGGAATCTTGCCATTTTGTTTAAGTAAAATTAAAAAAAACTGCAAGTGGTAGAAATTTGAAACAAAAACAGAAAGTGCTAGAAATACTCAACAGGATAAAGAGCACCATTGACAAGAGTAACCGAGTTAATGTTTCAAGTCCGAGACTCTTTGTCAGTACAGTAAGTTCTCGTAATTACGGACCGTGGTGCGAGGGAGGGGGGGAAATGGTGTCTGTTTTTGCCGATTGTCCGCAATAACTGAATAAGGGATTTGCTCCAATCATCTAGTGGTCATTCCGCTTCCGGTTTTCATTAATAGTTAAAAATGTGTTGTTGCTGCAAGCTAAAAATACCAAAGCTTGTTTGTTATGTTGTTTAATTGTGTTAAGTGTTGATCTAAGCTGTTGCTTGTCATTTTCAATGTCTTGACAATTTCTGCAGCCTCTGCAGTGTAACAAGCCTGTGATCTTAAAGGAACAGTAGTGTCTGATTACTGTGGGTCGTTCTGTCTGTTATAACTGAAATCCATTTAATAGAGGTCTGTAATAACGAGGGTTTACTGCAGTGGGAAAGACTGAAAACAAGTTAGTTTTTGGGAGCAGAGAGCGTGCGGGAGAGATCGCAGAACAAAAGTGAATATCTCTGGGCGAGTCTTGTTTGAACAGGGGTCGGCAACCTTTTCTGCCAAGGGGCCAGGACACATGTCTGTGAGCGGATGGTGGGCCACATCTATCACATGTACACATGGATCCCGCCCCGGTTGGCAAGCGTCAAATCTTGTGTTCACATTGATCCCGCCCCTTCGAGGAGAAACTCACTCTGCGGGCCGGATGATTTCGGATTACGGCGGGATTTGGTTGCCAACCCCTGTTTTAGAAGCACATTATTGTTACATGACTGTTATATGCAACTAATAGCAAGGCTGTGGGACGTGCCCAGCATGTCAGGCGGTACATTGTGATGCTGTTAATCCATGCAATTACAGGCTCTGGTGTTGGATTCCACTTGAGTCCATTCACAGTTGCAGAGACGGTGCTAGCTACATTTCGTGTGTGTTGGCCAATGAAAAATCGTGTTGACTGGAGCTTTCATTTTGAAATGTTTTCTTGGATTTTGCACAGAAGAATGGTTTACTGATAATCATAGAAACGTACAAAATAGGTGCAGGAGTAGGCCATTCGGCCCTTCGAGCCTGCACCGCCATTCAATATGATCATGGCTGATCATCCAACTCCGTATCCTGTACCTGCCTTCTCTCCATACCTTTAGCCACAAGGGCCGCATCTAACTCCCTCTTAAATATAGCCAATGAACTGTCCTCAACTACCTTCTGTGGCAGAGAATTCCAGAGATTCACCACTCTGTGTGAAAAATATTTTTCTCATCTCAGTCCTAAAAAGACTTCCGCCTTATCCTTAAACTGTGACCCCTTGTTCAACATCTTCCCCAACATCAAGAACAATCTTCCTGTATCTAGCCTGTCCAACCCCTTAAGAATTTTGTAAGTTTCTGTAAGATCCTCCCTCAATCTTCTAAATTCTAGCGAGTACAAGCCGAGTCTATCCAGTCTTTCTTCATATGAAAGTTCTGCCATCCCAGGAATCAGTCTGGTGAACCTTCTGTGTACTCCCTCTAGGGCAAGAATGTATTTCCTCAGATTAGGAGACGAAAACTGTACGCAATACTTCAGGTGTGGTCTCACCAAGACCTTGTACAACTGCAGTAGAACCTCGCTGCTCTTATACTCAAATCCTTGTGCTATGAATCATTATTTAATGTATTCTAAATATGTTGAAGTACTTCACTCAGCCTCCACCATTCCCAGTAAACCAACATTTTCTATCTGTATTGTCTTTCAACTTTTTGTGGTGCTCAGCATAATTAACCATTCCATCCTGATGTTTTCAGGACAATATTTGATTGAAATTGTTCATCACTTTCATTGTGTACCATTTGTATTGTTAAAGCAAATTGGAAACCAACCAATTTTGAAATGAAAAGCAGGGTGAAAAAATGTGTGAAATATTTCTGTTCCATTCTGGCATGAGCAAGCTAGGCAATGATTTTGCTGAGTTGTACCACGTGAGTTTTATTTGAACACAGATTGCAGTTTATCACTTCATTGCATGTGCTCAGCCTTTTTCCATAACGGACCACAGTTGCTCCTATTAACAACATAATGTTGATCTTTTTTCTTATTAGCTTCAAAATAAAATGGCTTAAACAGGATCTTGAACAGATGTATTTCTAAAGAAAAAAGGTGGCTTCTTTCATTGATTTCCTATACCGCCATAATAAATTGATGATTTAAAACTATTGAGAATGTTGCAGTATGCATTGCAAAGTATCCATTAATACAATAATATCTACCTGTACAGGTTACAGTTCTGTTTTTATGTGAAAATCTACAGTGTCGTGGTTGAATTAAGGGAACATTGAAAATGAGGATTGAGTAATGTAAAGATTGGCAAACTTTTGTTGCACATCTGAACAGTGAGGCTTTTTCTTATTGTTCCAACCCTTTTCTAACATTGAATAAATTATCACCAATCTTTTTAACTTTGCTCCTCCTGTATAGGATGTGGTAGCTACCCTGAGTTTAAATCTTTTGGCGGAATGCAGATATTTTTTTAATGGTAACCATTCTTGGTTCATAGTCATAGACTTTTTAAGGCACATAGAAACATAGAAAATAGGTGCAGGAGGAGGCCATTCAGCCCTTCGAGCCAGCACCGCCATTCATTGATCATGGTTGATCATCCCCAATCAATAACCCGTGCCTACCTTCTCCCCATATCCCTTGATTCCACTAGCACCTAGAATGCTATCTAACTCTCTTAAATCCATCCAGTGATTTGGCCTCCACTGCCCTCTGTGGCAGGGAATTCCACAAATTCACTACTATCTGGGTGAAAAAGTTTTTTCTCACCTCATTTCATAAATGGCCTCCCCTTTATTCTAAGACTGTGGTCCCAGGTTCTGGACTCACCCAACATTGGGGACATTTTTCCTGCATCTAGCCTGTCCAGTCCGTTTATAATTTTATATGTTTCTATAAACTTCCCCCTCATCCTTCTAAACTCCAGTGAATACAAGCCTAGTCTTTTCAATCTTTCCTCATATGACAGTCCCGCCATCCCAGGGATCAATCTCGTGAACCTACGCTGCACTGCTTCAATCACAAGGATGTCCTTCCTCAAATTATGAGACCAAAACTGTACACAATACTCCAGATGTGGTCTTACCAGAGCCCTATACAACTGCAGAAGAACCTCTCTACTACTATTCTGAAATCCTCTTGTTATGAAGGCCAACATTCCATTAGCTTTCTTCACTGCCTGTTCTACCTGCACGCCAACTTTCAGTGACAGGTGTACAAGGACACCCAGGTCTCGCTGTACCTCCCCCTTACCTAACCTAACCCCATTGAGATAATAATCTGCCCCCTTGTTTTTGCCACCAAAGTGGATAACCTCACATTTATCTATATTATACTGCATCTGCCCACTCACTCAACCTGTCCAGGTCACCCTGGAACCTCCTAACATCCTCTTCACAGTTCACACTGCCACCCAGCTTTGTGTCATCCACAAACTTGCTTGTGTTGCTCCTAATTCCCTCTTCCAAATCATTAATATATATGGTAAACAGTTGCGGCCCAAACACCGAGACCTGCGGCACTCCACTCGCCACTGCCTGCCATTCTGAAAAGGACCCGTTCACTCCTACTCTTTGCTTCCTGTCTGCCAACCAATTTTCTATCCCTGTCAACAACCTACCCCCAATACCATGTGCTCTAATTTTAGTCACCAGTCTCCCGTGCGGGTCCTTATCAAAGGCTTTCTGAAAGTCTAGATACATCCACTGGCTCCCCTTCATACATTTTACTTGTCACATCCTCAAAAAATTCCAGAAGATTAGTCAAGCATGGTTTGCCTTTCATAAATCCATGCTGACTTGGACTATTCCTTTTACTGCTATCCAAATGCCCCATTATTAACTCTTTAATAAATGACTCCAGCATCTTTCCCACCACCGAAGTCAGGCTAACTGGTCTGTAATTCCCCGTTTTCTCTCGCTCCTTTCTTGAAAAGTGGGATAACATTAGCTATCCTCCAATCTACAGGAACTGATCCTGAATCTATTGAACATTGGAAAATGATCACCAATGCGTCCACGATTTCTAGCCACCTCCCTGAGGACCCTGGGATGCAGACCATCACTCCCAGGGGATTTATCATCCTTCAGTCCCATTAGCCTACCCAATACTATTTCTCACCTAATGAAAATTTATTTCCGTTCCTCTACCCCCTTAGATCCTCTGTCCTCCAGTACTTTTGGGAGATTGTTTGTGTCTTCCTTCGTGAAGACAGATCCGAAGTACCTGTTCAACTCTTATGCCATCTCCTTGTTCCCCATAATAATTTCACCCGTGTCTGCCTTCAAGGGACCCACATTTGACTTTGCTATTCTTTTTCTCTTAACATATCTAAAGAAGCTTTTACTGCCCTATTTTATATTCCTGGCCAGCTTCCCTTCGTACTTCATCTTTTCAGCCCGTATTGCTCGTTTTGTTTCCTTCTGTTGTCCTATGAAAGTTTCCCAATCCTCTGGCATCCAGCTACTTTTTGCTGTGTTATACATCTTTTCTTTTAGTTTTATTCTATCCCTAACTTCTCTTGTCAGCCACAGTTGCCCCCTACTCCCCTTAGAATCTTCCTTCCTTTTTGGAATGAAATGATTCTGCGTCTTCCGGATTATGCCCAGAAATTCCTGCCATTGCTGTTCCACCGTCATTCCTGCCGTTCCACCCTTTCCAGTCTACCTTGGCCAGCTCCTCCCTCATGCCTTCATAGTCCCCTTTGTTCAACTGCATCACTGATACTTCCGATTTAACCCTCTCCTTCTCAAATTGCAGATTAAAACTAATCATATTATGATCACTACCTCCAATCACGGTTCCTTTACCTCGAGTTCTCTTATCAAATCTGGTTCATTGGACAACACTAAATCCAGAGTTACACAAAAAAGCTGGAGAAACTCAGCGGGTGCAGCAGCATCTATGGAGCGAAGGAAATAGACAACGTTTCGGGCCGAAACCCTTCTTCAGACTAAATCCAGAATTGCCTTTTCTCTGGTCGGCTCCATTACAAGCTGCTCTAAGAATCCATCTTGGACGCACTCTATAAAACTCTCTTTCTTGGGGTCCTGAACTAACCTGATTTTCCCAGTCTACCTGCATATTGAAATCCCCCATCACCACAGTGGCATTACCTTTGTTACATGCCAGTTTTAACTCCTGCTGCAACATACACCCTAATTCCGAGTTACTATTTGAGGGTCTGTAGAAAACACCATGCCAGTCCCCCACCTGTTAAGGTACAGTCCGTCTCGTTTGCTCCAAAACAGATCCCAGTGGTCTAAGAATCTAAATCCCTGCCCCCTGCACCAGTTCCTCAGCCACACATTCACGTCCTGTATCTCCCTTTTCCTGCTCTGTCCAGCACGAGGAACTGGAAGCAAACCGGAGATAACCACCCTGGAGGTCCTGCTTTTCAGCATTTTTCCGAGCTCTCTAAAGTCACACTTCAGAATATTCATCCCCTTCTTTCCGACATGCACTACAATTTCTGGCTGTTCACCTTCGCCCTTGAAGATTTTCTGCACTCTGTCCGTGACATCCTGGATCCTGGCACCAGGGAGGCAGCACACCATCCTCGAACCCGGTTTGTTGCCGCAGAAACCCCTGTCCGTACCTCTCATAATGGAGTCTCCAACTACCACAGCGTTGCCTGACGTCGGCCTCTTTGGTTTTAGCTCAACAGCACTTTTTGCTTCGCAAGCCCGTGCGCCGCTCAGTGTGTTAACGTCTTTTGCCCCTATAAGTGGGTGAACCTGTTCTCAAGAGGTACAACACCCGGGGACCTTTGCATTCCATATTTCCATCCCTTTCTCACCGTCACCCACCTTCTCTCTTCCAGTACCTTAGGTGTAACAATCTTACTGTAGGACTCGTCGAGGAACGACTCAGCTTTGCGGACGAACCTGAGGTCATCCACTTGCTTCTCCAGTTGACCAACACGGTCCTTCAGGAACCTGAGGTCACATTTCCACAAGGGGCACCAGCGGTTCCTTGACCTCTGTACTGCAACCAACACTGAATCAGCTTGCCTGCTTCTTGATCAGGAGGCGTCCTCCCTCACCTGATGCGAACTTCTCACAAAGACTACTTCCCTCAAGGGGCACTTCACCAAGGCTGGCTTAGAGCAGCCTTGACCTCTGACTGATAAATTGCCTGCAAGCATTTCAAACAAACAGTTTTAAACTGTTTTCCCCCTTGACCTGCTTCAGTGTGATCTCCTGCTTCTCTTTGGTTGCTTTGGTGTAAGCTCTGTGCTAAGCCTAGCTGCCTTTTGGCACTCTTTTTCAACTGTTTTCCCCCTCTGACTCGCCTTCCCCACGGGCTTCAACCAATCAGTTCTTCTCCCTGCTTCTCTTTGTTGTTGCTTGTTCAAACTTGTTCATAACAAGGCCATTTAGCCATTTGTGTCAACACCAGCAACGGGTAAAGGACCCTGTCAGTACCAATCCCTGCTTTCTTCCCCATAGTCTTTTAAGTGCTTTTCCCATGCTCTTTCTAACATCTATACAGGCAGTGTATTCCAGATCAAAACTACTGTGCGCGTGTGCATGTATGTGTGCCCGCCCTTGTGACCTTTGTCCAAACTATTCCTCGTTGAGCCTTTAGTTAACAGCTTCTTGCAGATTCTTGTCTAAAGCAGTAATTTCCTTTCTACTTCCATCAGATGTTCTTGCAACTTTCTTCACTTCAAGGAAAACAACCCTATTTTCTCCAGTCTGACCTAGCTGAAATTTCTTATACCTCCTCCATGGATTCATTCAAATATTTGTTTACACCATCTTAGACATTTGTATCCTTCCCTAAATTAATTGACTGGAAACGAATACCTCTTCAATTGTTACCTAACTAGTGTCTTTTTCAGTTCCAACATAGCTTTTTTTTTTTCTTTTTTGCTTCTGTATGTTTTACTAACCATTTTATGAGCATACACTGCCACTTTCAAAGAGTGATGCATATTTACACTTGTTCTTATCCACGGTTTAAAATGGTTGACATTCTGGACTTAATTATTTTGTCATATTCTTAGAAAATCTTTTTGTCTGGAATTAATATCAACTGATACACATCTCAAACTAGCCTGCCTAATAGGGAACTGATGCCCCAATTGTATAAATTGTGTGCTTCCATTCTTAATCGCTGCACTCTCAGTTTAGCCTTGTGTGCACTACATCAAGCAAATATACACAATTGTTTACTGTAACAGGATTATGAAAATGTTTTCTCTGAATAAGATCTGTCCCTAACCAACATTTCAGGTTAGATGTCTTATATTTAGAATGCTTGTATTTAGGAAAAATATTTCATGAGAACTGATGTTTTAGTTAGATAACATGATGCTACTAAGGAAAAATAAGAAGGGAAACTAGCATTCATAATTCATCAGTAATTTCTGTCGAGAGGTTAGTTTGCTTGTGGCAGGGTTCCACAGAACATAAAACCTAGCCCTTAATATGCTAATTCAAGTTGTAATATTTGACAGGGTTTAAACATTCTTAATTGAACTCTTAAGTATTCCATGTTGAGGCATTGAGTATAAGAGCAGGCAGTCGTGTGCAACTTTAGAAGTTTGGTTAAGCTACATTTGGAGTATTGTTTGCAATTCTAGTGGTCCCATTTCAGAAACAGTTTGGACATGGCGCAGAAAAGGTTTGCCAGAATGTTGCTTGGATTAGGGAGTATTTAGCCACAAGGAGTGGTTGGACAAACTTGGATTGTTTACACTGGAACGTCGTAGAAGTGTACGGGGAGACCCCGTAGAAGTGTATACAATTCAGAGAGGCATAGATAGGGTGGACATCAGACCATTTTTACTTGGCTGGAAATGTCAAAGGCTAGAGGATATAGCTTTGTGAGAAGGAGAAAGTTTAACGGAGATGTGCAGGGCAAGTGTTTGTTTTACTTAGAGTGGTAGGTTCCTGGAATGTGATGGTCGAAACAGATACATCATAATCGTGGCATGTAAGAGGCTTTTAGATAGACACGGAGATATTCAGGGAGTTAAGGGATATGGATGCAGAGGAGATTTGTTTAACTTGGCATCGGGTTGGCACAGACATTGTAGATTGAAGGGCCAGTTGCAGTGCTCTTCATATCTTTTATGTAAGTGGGCCCGGTACTGACTTGGTAGCATTGGTAGAGTTAAGAGTTGGATGATGCTTCACCAGTACCAAAAGCAGAATTGAGGCAAGTCATTAATTACCTGGCAAAGTTTAAATAAACACAGAACATTCTCCAAATATTCAGTAGAGAAAGAGAAACAGACATCTCAAAACTGATGGAAAAGTGAGAAATCAAACATATTAAGTTGTCGAGTAGAACAATGAAAATATCTATGATAAAGTGGTGATTTTAAGAGACTGAATAGCAGCGTTGACTGAGAAAGGGTGATGAAGGCTTAATAATGGCAGGTGATCTGTCTGGGGCCAAAACAGTGCTGGAACTGAGAAACAAAAAAGGTGCAGATGTGGGAAATTTGGCATAAATCAGAATGCAGGAGTTTTCAGCAAGTCAGCCGTAAATAGAAGAAATGCAAGAAGGAACTGCAGAATCTGGAATCTTGAGCAAAATAGTGCAGGGGGAATCTCAGTTGGTCAGGCAGCATCCGTGGAGGGAATGGACAGGTGGCGTTTCGGGTCTGGACTCTGCTTCAAGATTTGAACCGTTGGCCATTCGGTCCTCGCGCCTGTTCCACCATTTTCCATTAATAGTGTTCCATTGTTGAGGTTGGATGAGGGTTGCACAGGATGGTTCAAGAACCTGATAATTATTATAGAAAAGTAGCTGTTCCTGAACTTGGTGGTGTATTTTCCAGGATTATGGCATTCAAAAAAGGGGGGGGAGACAGAAAACAGGAATTTACAAGCCATTGATTTTAACATCTTGTCATAGGAAAAATGTAATGAAACAAAATTCAAGCAGGCACAGTCAGTTTGTTCCCATTTTGTCTCTAGATTGGCTAACAGGAAACAAAAAACAGGCACAAATATATCTTTCTCTCTTTAGCAAGATATGTTGTGTGCTACAGGTTATCAATCCAAGGCCTCAACTATACTGGTTGAAGACATTGAAACAATGATTGTTAAAGTTACTGGTGACAAAATTTGCAGGAAAATATATTGAATGGGACTAAGAATGTTACAAAGGGTATAGATGGGTTAAGTAAATGGATAAAGATCTGGCAAATAGTAAGACAGCAAATTGTGAAATTGTCCATTCTGACAGAAAAAATTAAGATAACAGCTAAATGTTCAGAGTTTTCAGAGCTCTATGATGCAGAAGGGTCCTAGCAGCTAGGACTAATTCTCTCTCGGACACAAATCAAGTTTCCTTTGACTATTTTTGCTATTAACATACACTAAGGTGTGATTAATGGTCAGCAATTAACCTACGAGCTGGACTTTGGAATGTGGGGAAAAAAGCGAAGCAGCAGGAGGAAAACTGCACTGTTGTAGAGGGAATGTGAAAAGTGCACAGACAGTGTGCCAGGTCAGGATCAAACGCGAATCCCTGTAACCATGCGACAGCGGCACTCTTGCTGTGCCCCTGGGTCAAAATTATACTTAATTTACAGCAGAAACTGGTGATACCAGATGTGAAGTACAGTGTATGGTGGTGGCCACCTTCAGGAATGCGTTGGAAGTAATTCAGAGAAGGTCTAGTCTAATAAAAGGAATGATTGGATTATGTAATGGAATTTAGAAGAGTGAGTGGGGCGGATCTTGATGGGATAGATATGGGAAGGACCTTTCATCCTGGGAGAGAAGCTAGACCTGGGTTTTATTGCTGTCAAAATAAAGGGTTGCTCGTTTTAAGAGTGTAAATTCTTGCTCAGAGGGTTATGATATTTTGGAATCATCTTCCTCAAAAAACAATGAAAGTAGAGGTGGACAAATGCTTGATAAGTAATGCGGTGAAGTGTTATGAGTAGACAGCAATGTAAGGTTAAGGATACAATCAGATCTTCTTTCTGTTTTTATTTCAGCATCTGCAATTGCTTTGTGTTACAATCAGATCCGCCATCTTAGTAAATGGGGGAGCGGGTTTTGGATGCCTACTCCTGAACGTGCATGTTCGGATTTAGGAAAAGCTGAAGGTGATTTGAGGTTTAGAAAACTAATGAATTAGAACTGAAATCTCCAATTATATTGGACGTTAGTGTTTCTGCCAGTTATCTAAAGTATAGAGCTCCCTCCAGTGGCAGTAAATTAACAGCATTTTCTTTGTTATGTTGGTTTATTGTCATATACGCCAGAGTGCATTGAAATTTCTTGTCCACGTGAATCTCACATACAGTAATGATAAATGCAACAATGAATACCGTGAGTGAGCTTGTGATGGATGTAGCTGATCTACATCGGTGAGACCAAGCGGAGGCTTGGAGATCGTTTCGCCGAACACCTCCGCTCGGTCCGCATTAACCAACCTGACCTCCTGGTGGCTCAGCACTTCACTCCCCCTCCCATTCCGTATCTGACCTCTCTGTCCTGGGTTTCCTCCATGGCCAGAGCGTTGGAGGAACAGCACCTCACTTGGGGAGTCTGCATCCTGGGGGCATGAACATTGAATTCTCCCAATTTTGTTAGCCCTCGCTGTCTCCTTCCCTTCCTATTTCTCCCTCAGCCCTCAGGCTCCTCCTTTTTACTTTCTTCTCCCCGCCCCCCCACACCCCATCATTCTGAAGATGGGTTTTGGCCCGAAACGTTGCCTATTTCCTTCGCTCCATAGATGCTGCTGCACCCGTTGAGATTTCTCCAGCATTTTTGTGTACTATGGATTAGGTTATGTTCACCACTCTTTATGTTCATTCGGTAAAGAGTAGAGCAGTTGCCACACCAGGTTGGGATGCAGTGTTTCAGAATACTTTTAAGATGCATCTGTGGAAGTTCGAAAGAATCTCCTTGACATGCTTAATCTTCTTGGGCGTCTATGAAAGTATGTAAACTAATACTCTTTCGTGATAACCGCATCAGTGTGAAGATACCTTAAATGGATAACTTAAAATTGTGGACTGTGTCTACAGCAGTCCCATGATGGAGATAGGACTTGGTCTCCCACCCCCTGCATCCTTAGGTCAACAACTAACTCTTTTGTCTTGCTGTTAAGGGATCTATTATTGTCCTGGGCCATTCTAACACATGAATATGCTTTGATCTAAACCATTCCATTGCAGCTCTGGCTGCATGTTTAGGGTCGTTGTCCTGCTGGAAGGTGAACCTCCGCCACAGCCTCAAGTCTTTTGCAGACTTTAACAGGTTTTCTTCCTAGATTGCCCTGTATTTGGCTCCATCCATCTTCCCATCAACTCTGACCAGCTTCCCTGTCCCTGCTGAAGAAAAGCAACCCCACAGCATGATGCTGCGACCACCATGTTTCACAGTGGGGATGGTGTGTTCAGGGTGATGTGCAGTGTTAGTTTTCCGCCACACATAGCATTTTGTATTTAGGCCAAAAACTTCAATTTTGGTCTCATCTGACCAGAGCACCTTCCTCCACATGTTTGCTGTGTCCCCCACATGGCTTGTGGCAACTGCAAACGGGACTTCTTATGGCTTTTTTTCAACAATGGGTTTCTTCTTGCCACTTTTCCATAAAGGCCCGATTTGTGGAGTGCACGACTAATAGTTGTCCTGTGGACAGATTCTCCCACCTGAGCTGTGGATCTCTGCAGCTCCTCCAGAGTTACCACAGCCTCTTGGCTGCTTCTCTGATCAATGCTCTCCTTGCCCGGCCTGTCAGTTTAGGTGGACGGTCATGTCTTGGTAGGTTTGCAGCTGTGCCATACTCTTACCATTTTCGGATGATGGATTGAACAGTGCTCCGTGAGATGTTCAAAGCTTGGGATATTTTTTTATAACTTAACCCTGCTTTAAACTTCTCCACAACTTATCCCTGACCTGTCTGGTGTGTTCCTTGGGCTTCATGATGCTGTTTGTTCACTAATGTTCTCTAACAAACCTCCGAGGCCTTCACAGAACAGCTGTATTTATACTGAGATTAGATTACACACAAGTGGACTAATTAGGTGACTTCTGAAGGCAATTGGTTGCACTGGATTTTATTTAGGGGTATCAGAGTAAAGGGGGCTGAATACTTTTGCACGCCACACTTTTCAGTTTTTTATTTGTAAAAAAATTTGAAAACCATGTATCATTTTCCTTCCACTTCACAATTATGCGCCACTTTTTGTTGGTCTATCACATAAAATCCCTATAAAATACATTTACATTTGTGGTTGTAACGTGACAAAATGTGGAAAAGTTCAAGGGGTATGAAAACTTTTGCAAGCCACTGTATCTTTATATATATATTGTGTGTGTGTGTGTGTGTGTGTGTGTATGTCTGCATATATAGTTTGCAAAATTCCCCAGTGCACTTTTTTTTGTTTTAAACAAACCTATTCTTTGATGAAACTCCCAGGATATTTCATCCAAGTCCCCATTTTGCCTGAGAAACATAAACACAACCATCTGAATTTATTGAAAAGAGGTGAAATACAATGGCTAAAACAGCTAATCCCTCACCCTTTCACATCAGTTATCAAATTTATGGCACCTTGACTAAAAGCTAAACGACATACCAAATGGCAAAGTTCTGAAATTGGAGCTGTGAAGATGGTTAAGTTTAACTATTCCAAATTCTCATTCAACACTTGTATATGGTTGCAATTTAGAATTGATCAATCTAATAAGTTAGGAGTAACTCATCTGCACAGGCAGCATCTCTGAAGAATGAGTGATGTTTCGGGTCGAGACCTTTATTCAGTCCTACTCCAGCATTTTGTGTCTACATTTGATTTAAACCCGCATCTGTAGTTCTTTCCTACATAATCTAATAAGTTTTATGGCCGTTGAATAAAATCAGGTTTAAGTTATACATCTCTTGTTAATCTTGCGCAAAACAATTCCATAGGCATAAAAAAATATTAAGGAACACTACAAAAGCAGAGCAACTGGAATCTTCATATTGCTATTATTTTACTAAATACCACACAAATCATCTTTTTTTTCTCAGCTGCAGGTGATCATTTTGATATTCCTGCCTAGTCTTCCTAATTTTACTTTGAGCATACAAAATACTGTCATTTACGAAGGAGCTCCAGAAAATCCTGCACACACTCCCCTTGGCATTGTCGTTTCTTGCAGAGGCTTTCACATTTTCCTTTGAAGGGTGCATGCAAGCAGTTGTGAACAATGGGATTAGATGAATTACAGAGTGCAAGTTTAATACAAAAATCAATTCAACACAGCACATGAGCCGTGTTCATTTTCCATTTATTGATCAGTGGCACTGGGATATTAAAGCCATTTCAGATTTTACATCCCAAGAAAATAAATATTCAATAATACTCTATAACTCATTTCCATTATTATTAGGTATATTTGGTGCAATCTTGAATCTGCAGCTAACAAAGACATTGTCAAATAGTAATACACAAATTGTTTAGTGTTAGGTCCGTTGGTTTACATCCCAATTCTATGGCCCATTTATATTCGCACACGCGCACGCGCACACGCACACACCCCTAGATAGATATCTATCTATTCTATCTATCTAATATATAAAAGTGTGTGCCTGTCGCCTGCCGTCCATCCGGCTGCCTTTCTGCCTTTTGATTCGTTTCCATCGTGTGATGTCACAATGCCCAATGCTCGCAGATGTCCAATCGCAATGCCCAATGCTCGCAGATGTCCAATCGGAATGGATCCATTTACATGGACGGTTGCCGGCTGCATTTCTTCCTTTGATTCACCGCAACTCCGAAACCAGACGCAGAATCGCCGACATCTTTTCCATTTCAGTAGAGATTTCACTTTTCTTACTAAGTATCCGCTCCTCATTACATTTTGTCGTGTTTAAGTACACGTTTTGAATCAAATCCTTCCCCCCCCCCCAAATTTTCAAAAATAAACTGGCTTCTCACCCATAGAAGCAGCACCAGCCCCATCCCCTGGTGAACGTTCCATCGTGTGATGTCACAATGCCCAATGTTCACAGATGTCCAATCGGAATGGATTCATTTACATATGCCTTTGCAGGAGCCCCAGCCAATGGTGAACGTTCCATTGTGTGATGTCACAATGCCCAATGTTCACATATGTCCAATTGGAATTTTAGAGGGAGTTAGATGGAGAGAAGGCAGGTACAGGATACTGAGTTGGATGATCAGCCATGATCATATTGAATGGTGGTGCAGGCTCAAAGGGCCGAATGGCCTACTCTTGCACTTAATTTCTATGTTTCTATGTTTCCCTGTCCTCACCCCTCTCCCTCTTGCACCCATCCCTCTCTCCCCCCCCCCCCCTTCCCTCTCTACCCCATCCCCATTCCCTCTCTCCCCCATCCCCATCCCCCTCCCCCTCCCCCCCGCCCCCTTCCCCTACCCCTCTGTCCCTCTTCCACCACTCTCCCTCCCCACTCTTCCCCTTACCCCACCCCTCTCCCTCCCCCACCCCTCTCTCTTCCCCTCCCTTTCCTCTCTCTCCCCCACCCCTTCCTCTTACCCCTCTGTTCCTCTTCCACCACTCCCCCCCGTCCCTCTTCCACCACTCCCGCTACCCCTCTACCCCTCCCCTCCCCACTCCTCCCCCCCCTCTTCCTCTCCTCATCCCTCCTCCACCCCCTTCCCTCTCTCCCCCACCCCCCTTCCCTCTCTCTCTCCCCCAGCCCCTTCCCTCTCTCCCCCCGCCCCCTTTCCCCCACCCCTCTGTCCCTCTTCCATCACTCCCCCCACCCCCTCTCCCCCTCCCTCCATCCTCCCCTCCCTCCCCATCCCCCCCCTCCCCCACGTCTCTCTCCCAATCCCCCTCTCTCACCTCCTACCCCCGCTCTCCTTTCCCTCCCAAATCTGTCCCGTTTCCTCCTCCTCCTCTCCCCTCCCTCCCCTCTTCACACCTCCCCTCCCCCCACCTGTGTGTTTGGGGGGTGGTTAATGTGAGTGTGTGATGCCTCCCCCCCCCCCCCCCCAAACGCCGCTGGGGAAACAGACCCAACGGGTCTGCACTTGGTCTAGTATACTTTTAAAACTCTCTGTGTGTCTTTATTTGTTTGTGTCGGATTATATTTTCAGATCAGATTTTTGGCCTTCGATTCATTGGTCCGCCAAAACCACACGCAGAACCTTTTTCCATTTGGCTAGATATTTCACTTTTACATTCGCAAATCCAATCCTCATTAAATTTCGTCGTTTTAATCTACACATTTTTAATAAAATCCCCCCCCCCCCCCCCCCCCCCCCCCCCCCACTCACTCATTTTGTCGCCTCCTGCTGGCCAACCACAATAACGGCTGCTGCCGCCCGGCTCTCTCACGCTGGCTCAAGCCAAAGATCGTCTCTTCCCCCGTGCTTTTTGCCATACCTTTGCTGGAGATTTACGCTGCTGCCGCCCGGCTCTCCTCGGCCTGCAGGTGCATTGAGGGCGTACGCAGCATCTCGACAGGCGTACGCAGCGTCTTGACGGCGTACGCCTAGACCGCAGGCTCACTCGCCATCACGCCCGCCCGCCCACTCCACCCTCCCCCCCCGTACTCTGGGTCTGTAGCACGTTCGTGGACCAGACCCAACAGGTCTGCACTTGGTCTAGTATATAAATATAATTGCCTTTATAGCTAATGTACATCATGAGAAATAAGATAAAGAGAAAAGGAGCAATACAAGGGAAACTGCAGAAAAAGAGGGGTGTGGAGAGGAAGGATGGGAGGGAAATGGGCAGAAACAGAGATTAAGCAGGGAGGAAAACATTTGAAAAGAAAATTAACAAGATTATGAATTTGGTAGATGAGGTATATCGCACACACACACACACACTATTGCCCCGCAACAATGATTACACGGCGAGAGGCATAACGGAAGTCGCGTCGGGTTTCCTAAAATGGCGGATGTTCCGCCCTGTTGCGTACTGCACGTCGGTCCATTGGACTTTGCAGGAGTGGACCATTTGCTCCGCTCTATGATCTTTGGTTCTTAGTGTCAAGGTGATTGTAGTGCAAGGAAGGCATGTGAATTGCAGGAGCTCTAGATTGTCCAGAATTCTAATAAAGTCGGCCATGACCGACCGATCTTTCAAAGCACTTTGTATTGGTCGATCTAGCGCTACTGAGTAGTCACCCATGACTTGAAAAATGCACAATAAGAAACATTTGTAAATTATGATTGCATTGTGATTCAAAACTCTTTTTTTAATTGGATGGTATCTGTAACATTCGTGTAGTGCTGCCATGATTTGTGGGAGATTTATCCCAAACTGCAGCATTTGTCTTGTCACTGAGTAGACACAAAATGCAGGAGTAACTCGGCGGGCCCAGCAGCATCTCTGGATAGAAGGAATGGGTGACGTTTTGGGTTGAGACCCTTCTTCAGACTGGGGTTCCACACTCAAAATATCAAGCTACATTTGTCATTATTATTATTAGGGTTGGGGAAAGAGGGATTTGGTCCTTGGAAGAGCCAACTGAACAAGTTGAGTTGGCTCCTCTGTAGCCTTAAAGCTGAAGAATGATCCTTTATACCATAGTACAGTTATAAAATCAACATCCTTCCTTAGTGTAAAAACCTCTTCTAAAATAACATCTTTCTTTCTTTCAGCTTTTCAGGGAAGTAAGAATAATGAAATGTTTGAACCATTCAAATATAGGTAAGTGATTTTCTTTACATAATTTTGAGAAATTTATGAGGATGTTTCCAAGCCTTGAGGGACTGGTTTATAGGGAAGAGGACTTCTTTCTTTGGCATTGCAGGTAGATAGGATGGTGAAGAAGGCTTTTAGCTCTCTGGCCTTCATCAGTCCGGGAACTGAATGTTGAAATTGAAGACTGAGGGGTGGTCTGAAAGATGTGTATAATATCAACAGGGTTGGGGAATCAAGAACTAGTAGGCATAGCTTTTTGACGATTGAAACCTGAGGCAACTTTTCACACAAAGGGTGGTGCACACATATGGAATGACCTTACCGGCTGGAGTGATAGAGGCAGGTACAATAACAGCATTTTGGGGAATTTTGGACAGGTATATGGATAGGAAAGATTGAGTGATATGGGTCAACTGTGAGATAATGGGACTGGATTAGATGGGCAGCTTAGTTGGAATGGATGAATTGATCTGAAGAGCCGGTTTCTGTGCTGCATGTATCTGAATTAATTTAGCAAAGAACAAATTTTTCTTGTTAAAAACTTTTGGAGAAGATTTTTGTGATATCTTGCCTTAACTCTGACCTGCCATTGTCATGTCCTAACGCTAGTCCACCAATGTCCTTTCCTCCTTATGTGCATTAGGATTCTTTGATAGGCATCCAGCCATTAAAGCTTGTATCATTATTTTAGTAATTTCTAGAATATTAGCGTTGCCCCCACCCCCCCCCCCCCACCCTGCATCTTTAAACAGCAACTCCTTTACAACCCAGAGGCCCTTACCCTGCATTGAAGATCACTCCCACTGAGTTACACTAGCTACCTGGCCACTGAACATTGGAAATATAAAATAATAATAATAATAATACACTTTATTGTCATTGTAAATGCATACAACAAAATTTCAGGCGCACTGCCCGAATGAAGCTCCAACGTATCACATAAATAGCTACAAGAAAAACGGCAAGAAAAAACGTGCAATATTTCACAGTATAGTGCAATATTTCACAGTATAGTGTTATAGCAGTACAAAATATTTGTAATGGGGGGGGGGGGGGGGGGGGGGGGCAGGGGGGTGTATTCAGTGCAAAGTTCAGAGTGGTGATGGACTTAGGGTAGAAACTGTTTGTTAATCTTGTGGTGTGTGATTTGATGGTCCTGTAATGATGTCCTGAGGGCAGAAGGGCAAACAAGTGATGTGGGGGATGAGATGAGTCCTTTAGGATGCGTGATGCCTTTCACAGGCAACGAGAGCTATCGATCTCTTCCAGGGCAAGCAGATGTGTGTTAGTGATCTTCTAGGCTGTGTTGATGATTCTCTGCAGAGCCGCCTTGTCAGCCGCAGAACTTGCCATACCACACCAGGATGTCATGTGTCAGGACACTCTCTATGGAGCAACGGTACAATGACACCAACAGCTGTTGTGTCAAGTTGACTTTCCTGAGTGCCTTTTTTACCCGGGAGTTTGTGTTAGTTGACCACCTGAGATCTGCTGAGATGTGGGTGCCCATGAACCTGAAACTGGAGACTCTGTCCACTCTTTCTCTGTTTATGTGCAGTGCGGGATGGTCACCCTGCTTCTTCCTGAAGTCGATGATGAGCAGTTTTGTTTTCTTGATATTAAGTGCTAAGTTGTTTTCTGAGCACCAGCCTATTAACCTCTGCACCTCCTCCCTGAAAGCTGACTCATCGCCTCAGTGATTAGCCCCGCCACTGTCATGTCGTCTGCAAATTTAATGATGGTGTTCGTGCTGTGGGTCGGTATGCAGTCATAGGTATAGAGAGAATAGAGGAGGGGGCTCAGCACACAGCCTTGTGGAGCTACTTTGCTGAGTGGGAGAGTGGTGGGGTCCCATCCTGACTGAATGTGGCCGGTCCGTTAGGAAGTCTTTAATCCAAAGGCAGGTGTTGTGTTCGAAGCCTAGGTCGGACAGCTTGGAGACCAGTCTACTGGGTATGATTGTGTTGAATGCAGAGCTGTAATCAACAAATAGCAGTCGTGCTGCACTGCTCCCCTTTGTTCTAGGTGGAGCAGTACAGTACGGAGGGCAGTGGCAATTGCGTCATCTGTTGATCTGTTTGCTCTGTACACATATTGGTGTGGATCCAGGGTTAATCGGAGAGTGGTCTTGATGTGCTTAAGGACCAATCTCTCTAGGCACTTCATGATTTTTGGTTTAATGCAACTGGCCTGTAGTCGTTGAGGCAGGTTATGGCTTTCTGCTTTGGAACTGGCACTATTTCCGATGTTTTTAGGCATGTGTGGACCATGCATTGTGCCAGCAGGGATTGATTGAAAATTCCTGGCACAAGGCATGTTTTTCTCTTTAGATAACTTGCCCTTTATGAGTATTGGAACCAAGTGTCACATGGCATGAGAATACTTCCAATAATTTCTATGACAGCTTGAACCACCTGCTTGGTAGTATTGGAGGAAGAGACCTAATTATCCTGATGGGTGACTTCAACGCTAAGGTTGGAGGCCAAAACGAGGGATATGAGGCAATAATGGGAAAGCATGGAGTGGGGAAAATGAATGAAAATGGCGAGATGTTTGCCGAGACCTGTGTTAACAATAACCAAGTGATTGGGGGAAATGTATTCCCTCATAAAACAATCTACAAAACAACTTGGGTGTCATCGGATCATGTCACAGAAAATCAAATTGACCACATTTGTATCTGTCAAAAGTTCAGAAGGTCTATGGAAGATGTCAGAACAAGAAGAGGAGCAGCTGCAGCTTCAGACCACCACCTCCTGGTAGGGAAATTTAAGCTAAGGCTGAAGAGACACCAGGCCAAAAACCAAAGAGCTAAATACAACATTGAATACCTCAGTAGTGCTCAAGCGGTGAAGAAGTTCAAGAATACCCTCTCAAGGGAAAACACAGAGCTACAGCATAGGAGGAAGGAAGGATGGACAATAAATGAGAACACCTAAAAGCTGCTTGGAGCTCAACCTGTGAGGAGGCCCAAGGGAGAAGGACCCAAAAGCACAAAGAGTGGATAACACCAGAAACCCTTAACACAATCCAACAGAGGAGAAAGTGAACAACTCAAGAACAATGGCTGAAAAGGCTTTGGCCCAAAAGGAGTATGCTTGTCGCCGTCCCCGCAGGCTTGCACTGTCCGAAAATCCAGCGCGTCAACGGCTTGTCGGCCCACAGGCGCATTGAGCGCGTACGCAGCGTCTCGACGGGCGTACGCAGCGTCTTGACGTCGTACGCAGCGTCTTGATGGCGTGCGCGTGGTGTTGCGCGCCGTCTTGATGGCGTACGCCTAGCGCGTGGCGTTGCGCGATGACGTCAGGCCGCCTCCTCCCCTCGCAACCGCGCGTTGCGGGAACAGACCCAACGGGTTCCCCTTGGTCTAGTAATCTTTAAATCTCAAGTTTAAAAAAAGTATTTTATTAAAAAAAAATTAATTAAAAAAATTGTGGGTGCAACTTACTGTTATTTTTAACATAAAATATTATTTATTTAACATAAATAAATCCTTAAAAGAAATATTATTTATTTAACATAAATAAATCCTTAAAAGAAAAGGAAGAAACTTTATAAATAAATTAAGTGAGGAATCAAAGCCTTTTCAGCCATGAGCTTGCTTCATTATTAATACAACCTGATGTCAAGTTTACAGATATTTACATTTCATTGATTTTTCTCTTTAGATAACTTGCCCTTTATGAGTATTGGAACCAAGTGTCACATGGCTTGAGAATACTTCCAATAATTTTTGATATTTTAAATAATAAGCAATCTTGCGGCAAAATGTTGTTCATGGCATTTACAAAATGTTCCAGTTTTTCTCTGATTGTTGTAATTTAAAATATTATGTTTTAATGTTTTCAGGCCAATGTTTAAATTAGAGTTATTGGTGGAATATTGAACGGTTAACTACCAAATGAGTCATATTTCATTCAAATTCTGTATTGACCTATAATTTGATTTGTTCATCAGCATCTAAATGAAATAAAAAATTATAGAAGCATAGAAAATAGCTGCAGGAGGAGGCCATTCGTTGTGATCATGGCTGATCGTCCCCAATCAATAAACCGTGCCTGCCTTCTCCCCACATCCCACATTCCACTAGCCCCTAGAGCTCTATCTAATTAATAATACTTCAAGTATTCTTCCTTTTTTATTGTACTACCTTGATGGTAGAGAGAACAAATACGTGATAATATTTGGAGATCAGCCAAGCAAATGAACGAAGAAAGAATTCAAGAAACCAGAAACATTTTGCCTTTTGAGAAACAACAGTGAAAGTGCAAAAGAGTAGTAAAAATATAACTGCAATTAAATATTATCTAAATGGCTTTATGTCTATTTAACAATCAAAAAAATGAAATATGAAACAAAGGCCTCCAGAACAATACAACTAATTTAGCCATGGAACAGACAAGAAAGTTCCCAGGTTTGATCTGTGTACACAAATTTGGCTCCATGGGAGAACTAACCTTGTTCCTTCACTTCTCATTTGCAAAGAATCTCCATTGAGGATAGAATTAACATGGCTATATTGGAACTTCCAACTAATTCAACATGAAAAACATGTAAAGAGAGGAAATCATTTGTCTTAGTTAATAACATAATTAATGAGTAGTATATGAATTTATAATTCTTTTAGATTTATTATTCTGGATATATAATTCTCCTTTTAGAACAAATTATATTTATTGCTTGTTCATTTGTTATTTGATATTGACAGTTTTATTTTAAATATCGTTCAGATGTGTTCATTTGAGATTTATGCTTATCTTTGTTTAATTTTTGCTTTCAGTGAAATTATTTGAAGTTATTGAAACTGAAAAGACTCTCTATTTAGTGATGGAATATGCGAGTGGAGGTAAGAAATTCTACTGAAAAGCCATCCAATCTTTCTCTGGGAATGTATTTTCTAGATTAAACAAGGAAGTATATAGTTTTCTATACAATACATTATTATTTTGAAATTTAAAATGGGGTTCATACATTGCTGAATATTCTGTTCGCAATTTTGTGTAACACTCTACAAGTAACACTGAATTGAATAATGTAATTGTCTTATATGGGGATGCACATGACAATTGTTTTTTCTAAATATCTAAAAGACAATTTAATTATTTTCCTATCATACAATCATTGTTAACTTAATTTTAATTTGCTACTTGGAATGGACTTTTTCCATGCTGGAAGAGGAAATGAGGGAATGATCCTCAATGTGCATTTTGAATGCAGTCTTTTACCCAGGGTAGGGGAATCTAGAACAAGAGGGCATAGATTTAAGATGAGAGGGAAAAGATTGGATAGAAATCTGATGGCCAACCTTGTCGTTCAGAGTGGGGTGGGTTTATGGAATTAGCTGCCAGAGGAGGTAGTTCAGGCAGGTACAATAACAACATTTTAAAGAGATTTAGACAGGTACGTAGATAGGAAACGTTTAGAGGTATATGGATCACATGCAGTCAAATGGTATCAGCTTACATGGGGCATCTTGATCAGCATGGGCAAATTGGCCCAAAGGGCCTGTTTCTATGCTGTATGATTCCAAAAGAAATTAAGATAATTTAAGATTTGGCATTCCAGGATTTTAGCTGTGATATTCAAGCCATAGCAAAATACGAATAAGTTAGGATACCATCTGAGCCAGAATTAGGCCACACGCCAACTGGAGGAACAGCACCTCATATTCCGCTTGAGTAGCCCACAACCTAATGGTATGAACACTGAATTCTCCAATTTTAGGTAATTACCAAACCCTCTCCCCTTTTTTTTTTCTTATTCCTCCTCCCCTTTCCCTTGTGCCCCACCTGCACCTATTTCTCCCCCCTCCCTCCAACTACATTCTTTTCTCCAGCTTCATAATTTGCAACATTTTGTCCCGCACCTTCTGTCTTTTCACCTCTGGTCTTTGTCCAACCATCTACCTACCAACCCTATCCCCCCCCCCCCCCCCCCCCAACTATATCGACCTATTTCTTGCCAGGCTTTGTTTTGTCCCTCCTCTCTTCCAGCTTTCTCCCCCCCTTCCCCCACCGCAATCAACATAAAGAAAGGTTTCGGCCCAAAACATCACCTATCCATGTTTTGCGGTGATGCTGCTTGACCTGCTGAGTTACCCCAGCACTTTCTGGAATACAGTTTGACTCGCACTGGAACTTAAGATTCTCATGACTGATGCCCTGTCTTTTGAGGTTGTAAATTGTGAAAATATATCCCATTAATAAAGTCATGTCTGATTAAGATTAATGTAACAGATAATTTTAGCTTTAATATTGTGCTGAAATTAAAATAAGAGTGTTGTCTGTGCAAAGTTCCCAGATGTACAATCACAAGGGTTAAAACATATACCAAATCTTTATCTGACAAACAAGAAATGTTTAATGCTGCTGCAGTGGTTTATTGCATATTTTGATTATCGTAAATATAGATATCGTAAGGACTTTTATTGGATTTTTAATCATTTTCTTTTACAGGAGAGGTATTTGACTACTTGGTAGCTCATGGAAGAATGAAGGAAAAGGAGGCTAGAGCTAAATTTAGACAGGTATACACCTATATTTTTTAGTTGGTGCTGTACAAAATTATCTAAAGTCTTAAAAGAGAATTGAAGAGTATTGGACATAAACGTGAGAGGTGTATGAATGAGACCAATCTAGTCGTGAATGTTGACTTTAATATCTAGGGCATCAGTTGACTTCAGTATCTAGGGCATCAGTTTAGCTCTGTTTACTCAAGACCGAAGAACTGGATTGTGTAAGAAACTATCCTCTAGTCTGAGAGTAAATGCATGCAAAAAATATGCATCAAAATCAATTTCTATTTATTTCGTTCTTAAGAATTGTGGCATGAAAGGTAATTTCCTATCTTACAAAAGGTATTCTCAATGATAACAATCTAAAGCATGTAATGAACTGTTGATCATAAGGAAACTGAACAATTAATCGCTGAGCTATTTATAGATTTTATTACATGATGAAAAAGAGAAACCGAGTCAGGCAGCATCTGTGGAGGGAAACAGACAGTCAATGTTTCGGGTAGAGATTCTTTATGTAAACTGGGAAGAGAGGAGGAAAACTTATTAAAGAAGGGCATACTGTGAAGAGACTTTGCAATAGAGCAGTAAAATGGAGGCACAGGAGACTACAGAGGCTGGAATAATTTCCCTGCACAGAAGCTGTCTGGTCTGCTGAGTTCCTCAGGCTATTTGTTTTAATGCATATTAAAGCATCTGCAGTCTCTTGTGCCTTCATCATATAACTTCTGAGAATGCAACCATTTTGATGCTGTATAGCAGCTTAGTGAGCAACAATTTTGTTTTTAGTTTTGAGAAAAAACAGAAAATCCTATAAATATTAAATCAGGCAGTCAGGAGAGGTCAGATAATTTGATGTTCCAGACATGGGCCAACAATACATTTGGATGCAAGCATTGAAACTTTGGAATATCAACGCGTCCTCTACGTAAATGCAGCTCAACTCAATTATTTTTCCAAGCATTTTCACTTCTTTGTTTCAATTTTTCACGGCCTCTTCTGTTGTTCAAGGCTTGGATCGTCTATGTTCTTGTATTCCATCTGCATTTAGTCATGTTCAGTGGATTTTACCTTATTTCTCTAAATATTACTTCAAGCATTGTTTCTGCCACTGTTGGCATTCATAAAACTGAGGTTTAATTATTCTGCATATCCTGTGTAATTAAAAATAATAAATGGGTTTGCCATCATGGTCTCTGTGAATTCAAGTGCACCCAATAAATTGTGCAGCTGGTTGGGAATTTTTTCTCTCGAGTGAAAAAGCCAGTATTTCACTGATGAAATAAAAATGCTGAAATAAATCACTGTTTTTCAACTTTGAAATACTCAACATATGCAACACAGAGTCTGGTTTTGCCCTGTGTTTGCTCTCTTACGTTGCCCCAATTATTAAATTTATGTTTGGATTTACGATTAGCACACCAATGCAGTACACTTCTACGTAATACATCAATGGGGACCCGGTTTGGGGAGAGGGGGGGAGCTGTTGTGCTTTGTAAATTTGTCAGCGCTGTAGGTGGCTGCTATTTGTATACATTGTGTATGCAAGCAAAGAATCTCACTGTGCTTAGTCATATGACAATAAAGTATTCCTATCTTATCCTCGTAACATCCTCAACATCCTTGTAACCATCGAGTGGTGCCAGCAATAATTGCATAACCAACAATCTCTGTCCCTTCCTTCTTTTTTGTTTTTTTTAAGTATGTATTAAATGTATGTCTTAGTATTCTTTAGCATGTTTTATTTGGGGGGTGGGGGAAACTTTTAATGTCTTACCTCAACAGATATGCGATTATTTTTCTCTGTTGTATCTCCGTTGCACTGCGTCCTAACATCGAAGAGCTGGCGGCCTCTGTTGGAGACTGACTTTGGGAGGTCCAACCGCGGGAGCCTACAGGATTTACCATCGTGGAGCTCGCGATCCCTGTCGAGATGACCTCAGAGATCCAACTACTGGAGCCTGCGGACTCTAACATCGGTCCCTGGTTAGAGACCGACTTCAGGAGCTCCAAGCCGCAGGAGCTTTGACTGCCCCGACGCAGGAGCTTCGACCGCCCCGACACGGAGTTTTCGACCGCCCCGAAGCGGGAGCTTCAACCGCCCCGACGCGAGGGCTTCAACCGCCCCGACCCGAGGGCTTCAACCGCCCCGACCCGAGGGCTTCAACCGCCCCGACCCGAGGGCTTCAACCGCCCCGACCCGAGGGCTTCAACCGCCCCGACCCGAGGGCTTCAACCACCTCGACGCGGGGGCTTTAACCGCCGGTTGCGGGAGCTTTGATCGCCCTGACTGCAGATGGTTCGACTGTCCTGACCGCGGGGGAATAAAGAGGAAGAAGATTGGACTTTATTGCCTTCCATCACAGTGAGGAATGTGTAGAATCTGCTGTGGTGGATGTTTACGTTAACTTTTATGTAGTTGTGTGTCTTCTTACTTTTTTTTTGTATGGCTGCATGGTAATTCGAGTTTCACTGTACCTTAATTGGTACATGTGACATTAAACTGACCTTTGAATAAAGTTATTTGCCTGGTTAACAATTTAATTTGTGTGTTTTACTTTGTTTCTCTAAATATCTACTTGAAACTTTAATTCTGCCAAATTTAGTAGATGCAGAACTATATTTAGATTATTATGTACATCCTGTTTTCTACAGCCTTTCTTTATCCCACTGAAGATATGAAAATGCATTTAAATGTATGTTGTCTTTCTAGATGTTGGTCAGCAATAACCCCTTTGGATTTTACATGTTTTATTTCTGGAAAATCTGCCTCTGCATTAACTTGTCTGTTTCTGTCATCTAATGGCCTCAGTTATTTATCTAAAAGAAATATATGTTAAAATAGTTTAAGATATTCTTAAGGTGAATATATATTCCTCCTCTGGACTTGTGAGTATACCTAATCAATATATCAGTCTGAAGAAGGGTTTTGGCCCAAAACATTGCCTATTTCCTTCGCTCCATAGATGCTGCTGCACCCGCTGAGTTTCTCCAGCACTTTTATCTACTATCAGTTTGATTAGATATGTAAAGAATAATTGACAACAGCAGTAATTGGAGCAGATTTTTAAAATGCTGTTGGAAATAGATTGCTAATGTCTCTTGTTCTCATTTGTAACAGATAGTATCAGCAGTGCAGTACTGTCATCAAAAGCAAATTGTACACAGAGATCTTAAGGTAGGTATAACCAGTGCATTTGCACACAAGTGATCTGCTTGTTGTCAAATACTGGGCAAAATACTGTTCTTAGGTTCTGTATTTTAATGAATAAACCATTCAGTTGACTTTTTTCTCTTACACTTGTACTTAGATTAATAATGAATCTGTAGTTTTAAATAAAATGGATACCTCTTAAATACTGTTATCAACTATGCTTCCACCACTGTCTCCAGCAGAACATTTCAGGTAATCATCTTTCTCAAGGTGACAAAAGTTCCCCTCGGATCCCTTATAAATCCAAAATTCTTGTCTCTAATTTTGTTCTCATGTGATAAGTGGAAATATTCCTCTAGTCTACCCTAACTATAACCCTCATAATCTTACATACCTCAATCATGTCCACTCTTAAGCTCCACCACTCCAGGGAAAACAGAACTAGCATCTCCAACTTCTCCTAGTAACTCAATACTTATCACTTTCTCGAGAAAATGTGTTTGCATGGGAAGCTTTTCCTCTCAACAGTAATGCCCCTCGGATATGTTACCTGCAGGCAAGGGAGTTCTTATTGTGTTATCGACAGAAGATAAATAATTGTTTTAATTAGATGTGACATTGTTTGATAAAATACCATTGAACAATAGAATAAATTGCCGTGTCATTTTCCAAAGGAAATTCCTTAAGTTTCTTCCTGCGGTGAACCAGTAGCCTGTTATCATTGTCACTGATAAACTAGTTCAGTTCTATATACATATTGTGTTTATTTCTTTCCAAATTAATAACATTTAATACATTTTATTCCATATCTCAGACTCTAAGGTAGTGATTTGTGAATTCCGTCAGGGCGAAGTTCTGTGAACCTAATTACTGTAACATCAGGGTACACTGTATTGAAAAGATTGAATCTTTCTAAAATCCCACATTTCTTGCTATCGTTGACAACTTTCATAAGGAGAGGTCTGTGGGTAACTCATTCAACCAGTATATTTAAACCCATACTCAATTGAACCAAAACGATTGCTGCTTGTGACATTCCCTAGAAATGTATAATCTGTACATCAGTTTTATCTTTGAAATGATATTAGGAAATATATTTTCCTTGCTGCAGCATAGACTTCCCTCTTATGTGGGTGATGAAAGATGAATTTGTTGCTTTAATATGATGTTTAGATTTTGGTGCAATGAAACTAAGCTTCACTAGTTTACTTTTGATGAACAACTGAATAAATTTGATGACATTGACATAGAAAATAATATTTACATAAGCTTTCGGTTATTTGATAATTTGCTTTATTTTTTTTGTAGGCTGAAAATCTACTATTAGATGCTGATATGAATATTAAAATAGCAGATTTTGGCTTCAGCAATGAATTTACAATTGGCAATAAACTGGACACTTTCTGTGGAAGTCCTCCATATGCTGCTCCAGAACTCTTCCAAGGGAAGAAATACGATGGGCCTGAAGTAGATGTTTGGAGTTTAGGTGTTATACTTTATACGTTAGTCAGTGGTTCGCTGCCATTTGATGGACAGAACCTGAAGGTAACTTGCACATTTAATGTTTAAAAGCTGTATTTTTATGAAATAAGTAGTTTCTTTGTTTTGTCAACTTTTGAGTTCCACAGATTTTCATTAAACATAACCTTCTCTGTTCTAGCAGAAGTTTCTACTTAATTATCTGGCCTCTTATTCTAATATTACATCCAATACAATGACTGGGGGGAAAAAAGACCAAATTCATTCATTTTTTACATCAAATGAAATGGCCAGCATGCTCCTTGGTTCATTGATAATGAGGGAAGGGCATTAGCTGCTAATCTTCCCAGTGATGACCCTGTCCTGTGAAGATATGTTTTTGTTTGTGAAATAAAGTTTAAATTTACTCTTTATTTATTATGACTGGGTTATTGGACCAGGTATTATCATCAAACTCAATTGATATCGAAGCACATGCTTTGTGTATTTAAGTGTGACTGTGCTTTAAGTGATTCATCTATAGTACTATAATCTGAATTAAAACCAAGCAACTGTCAAGGATGTTCAACTGAACAGGCGGAGGGAGGTCTGTTCGGAGAGAAGCAGTCACTGTTCAGGTTAATGACTTTCTTCAGCAATATTTGTTTCAGATAGATGGTCTACTAGCCCAAGTTCAGTCATGTGCAGATGATCAGCCATGCAGAAGTAAAGAAGCTCGGCCTTCTCTCAGGGGTCTGGAATGTAGCTCAGAGTTGCTAGCTTTTACCCAAATTGCCGGCTTTAAAGTAGAAGATAGAGCCATAGCCCAGACAGCTGTAGAATTTGGTTCCTATATCTTGCCGTGTTAAACTCCGTGCCCCAGAGTGTAGAGTGGAAAAATTACAAACTTCAGCAGTGATCATTACATGGAGGTTTTGATAGGGGCTTTAAAAAAAATTATATATTAATAAAAAAAATTATAATTAACCTTCATTCACTGAGATGTTTCTTTATTTTTATTTTGTTAAAGGAACTAAGGGAAAGAGTGCTCAGAGGAAAATATCGAATCCCATTTTACATGTCCACAGACTGTGAAAACCTCCTGAAACGTTTTCTAGTGCTCAATCCTTCTAAAAGAGGCACATTAGAGGTAAGAAACCCAGAATATGTCCCTTTAGTTCTTCTGGAATTCTGGTGATTAATTCAGTATTGTCACCTGGGAGGGATTGCTGCTGGGTAGATAATTTGTTTTTGGGGAAAAAAACCATGCTGTCTTCATTCCCGTAGACTAACAGGAGTTATGCTGACAAACAGAATTGTAATGATAGAGGGCAAGATGAAAGGGATGAGACTACGAGTGTAGAACATGAAGAAAATATGACTTTAAATGGCGTTAAAACCAAACTAACCACAATTCAAAATAACTATGATTTTTGTTGCTTCCACTTAATAATCACTTTCATAACAACTGAAGTCGTACAGCATGGAAATAGGCCCTTCATCTCACCTAGTCTGCGCCGACCTACGATCACCCACACATTAGTTGTATGTATCCTCCACACGAGGGACAATTTACAGAAACCAAGTAACCTAAAAACCTGCACGTCTTTGGAATGTGGAAAGAACGTAGAGCACCCAATAAAAACCCACGCAGTCACAAACTCTACACAGACACCAACCGTAGTCGGGGTCTAACCCGGGTCAGTATCTAACACTGCGCTATTGTACCAGTTAAAGCGCGCACATAGATTTTGGGATGTGATTCAAATCTTCAAGAATGGAGACGAGCTGTTAAAGATTCAGGTCAATAGATCATAAGTGAAAAATAGCCTTTTAATGCATTTTATAGAATTTTATCGAATAATATTCACAGGCTGGTAGACATTTTGAATAGGTCTTAACTGATTCAAAAACATATCCATGGATAGGTAAATGAGCTATGTGAAACAGGGAGGTCTTGTGGCTGAACTTTTATTTGTGTTTGATTAATTAATTGCAAATTTAGCACTGATATTGAGCCACAACTATCATCCTCATTCTGATCCGGTGAACTGACACGCATCATTTGGATTCAAGTTAAAAGAAAAAGCCCTTTCAATATATCAGAATTTTTCTTTCTTAATTCATCACTTAAGGGCCTGGGAAACTTTAGCCTTGTTCCGCCTGTGGGGAGTTAGAGCGAGAGCAGTACAGGACACAGAGGAGACATGGGTGAGGGACCCATCTACAACATCAGGGAAGAAACCACGTTTACTGATGACAACAGGGGGGGGGGAATCAACATTTCCCTTTTATTGTACCCCCTTCCCCTTCTCCTGCTCTCCTCCCCTTCACTTCTCATCCCCTTTTATTCTCAACCAACATCCCCCACTCTGGCTTTACATTTTACTCCTCCCCTTATCTCCTTATCTGATACTTTTTTTGTCTCTTTTGCACCTCTACCCTTTGTCACTTCATCCAACTACCTCACCTATAATCACCTATCACTTGCCAGACTTTGCCCCACCCCCCTCCCCCCTTTTTCCAGCCCTCCCCCCTCCTGTACCTGAAACGTCAAACAGTCTCCTCGGATGGTGCTTAGCCTGCTGAGTTTCTGTGCTTAGTTGTTATTTTCTGTTTTGTAATACATCTTGTTACATTTGTATTCTTTTCATGCCAGCAAATCATGAAAGACCGATGGATTAATGCTGGACATGATGATGATGATGAGCTTCGACCTTACGTGGAGCCGGAATTGGATATCACAGATTCAAAGAGAATAGGTAAGTGTACATCTGTCATAGTGCTTTTTCATATTGATTCATTGGGATGCTGAACAAATATTCTATGTTGTGGTTTCAAATTTGGCAGTTAACATGGATAGTAAAACCAGTATTATTAAAAGGGCCCATGCTGAGATTGAAAACATTCAACAAAGCAATTGCCAAATTGTTTTGACCCTCCAGCGTAGAAGAAACTATATTGTGATCAGTTTTCTTAGCTCTCTACACTGTTCGAATGAAATGAGAGATCAATTGTTCTTTTGATTAAGTACTTTAAAACTATGTGAAATCATTATCAATTTAGTATGTAAGAGATCGGATCAGGATCCCCACATATCTGCTTCATTAATCAATAAGATCTTTATTGCTCTTCCACTTCTGAATCACTTTCCTGTACAAATACCATATCTCCTGATTCCCTTAATATCTAAAATCAGTTCTCTGCTTTGGATATGCTTTGACTGGAACTCTTGGGTAGAGAATTCCAAAGATTCACTATCATTTGGGTGAAGACGTATCTTCTAGTCTCTAAACTGAATAGCTGATGACCTTTAGTTCTAGATACACCAGCAAACGGAACATCATCCCCACATCTACCTTGTCAAATCCTGTTTGAATTTTGTATAGTTTAGTACGATTAACTCTAATTTTTCTACATTCTCAGAGCATAGGGCCAGTCTACTTGTATCTCATCGTATGACAAACCCATTATCACAGCAATGATTCTGGTTGAGCTTTGCTGCATTTTTTTCTATCACAATTATATGGTTCCACTGGTATGGAGAGCAGACGTGCATACTATTCCAGATGTAACTTCACTGGGGGCATATATAACTTAAGCAACATGTCTCTACTTATGCAATTAAATCATTTTGCAATAAAGCAGGACGCCGTTTGCTTTAATCATGGATGGCAAAACCTACATGTTAATTTTTATTGGCTTGTTTTCGAGTACACTGAGATCCTTAAGAGCACTTAAGATCCTTAATTAAATCAGATTAAAATGAACCATTCTGCCCATACTTTATTTTCTCATTGTCAGCACTAATACTTTTTCTGTTAATACAATGTTCCGTTTTTTAACATTACAATTGTAATGAGGGCTGGTCCCCCAATGCAATATTCCACCTCTCTACCAATTCCAATATTGGTGGCCAGTGAGGGAGGGAGGGGGGGGGGGGGGGGGCTTTCTGGAGCGCTAGTATGGGTGTTGTGGGCCGAAGGGACTGGTTTCCAGAGGGCTAGTATGGACATTGTGGGCCGAATGGATTATTGGGCTGGCAGCACAATCACTCAGGCCTGGTGGGCTGGCAGCTCAGAAACTGCCAGAAATTCTGCCCAAAACAGGTGAGAGACTCTAGGAGAGAGAAGGGGGAGAGGGTGGAGAATCAATTTTAGACATTTTCATCTATTTCTGCAGATCACAGCAATGAAGGAGGAAAGTCTATCCTGACCTGAATCTCACAGGGAGTCAATGAAGGGAGGGAGAAAAATATTGGGGTGAGGTTTAATACTTGCAGGGGGAATACTTACAGATGGGCCGAAGGGACTCCTCCTGGGCTAGTACAGTTCCGATGGGCTGAAGGGACTATTTAAAAAAAAATCTGAGTGAAATCACAGTAAAAGGGACATTTTTCTGGACTTTTCCTGGCACGGGCCTTTTGGGCCAAAATGCTCTCCCTGGGTTAATACGGGCATTTTGGGCAAAAGGGACTGGTTTCTCTGCTAATAGGGGCCTTGTGGGTTCAAGCAGGCCAAACAACTCATTTCATTTAATTTCCATTTCCATTTCAATTTCAAGCACAGGGCAGGCCAAACAACTCATTTCATTTTCATTTGATTTCCATTGCCATTTCAGTTTCAAGCACAGGGCAGGCCAAACAACTCATCTAATTTTCATTTCATTTCCATTGCCATTTCAGTTTCAACTACTGGGCAGGCCAAACAACTCATCTCATTTTCATTTCATTTCCATTGCCTTTTCAGTTTCAAACACAGAGCAGGCCAAACAACTCGTTTTATTTTCATTATGGGCTAACACATCTTTTATTGCAAGTACATTGCAAACTCACAGTTCAGTAGATTCGTAGTTCAGTAGACCCACAATTCAGTTGACACAGCAGAATCACAGTGGTGGCCTCTCCTTCGTGATCTTCCAGAGCGATCGACTCGTGTCCAGGCAACCGGGGTTTTATAATCTTGCCCCCCCCCACCCCCGGAAGGGGTGTTACCTTCATCATGGTGATTGACAGACGAGAGGACCAATCAGCTGATCTCAAGATTTCTTAAACATTTATGAAATTTTTATTTTTCATCGATCGGAAAAACCCTCAGAGGAAGAGGACTGCGAGTAAGATGGCCAAAAATCATAGCGATATATGGTAGCGTTCTTTCTAAAATCAATATACAGCACAGACAAGAAGTGGTCAAGATGAGACTTTTAGTTATATAGATTTCTGCCTAACCTCTTCCCTTTGATTTTTTCTTCTCCTCACATAGAGAGTTGTACAGCATGGAAACAAGTCTTTGCCACACCTTGTCCATGCCAACAAAGTTGTCATACTGGGCAACCTCATAGCCCTTTGAATCCTTCCTATCTAATTGACTCCCTGGATCTGTAATTTCTAATATTGTTAAATCATTCACATCTCCAACCAGGTACTGACCTGAAACATCGACACCATATTTTTCTCCACAGATTCGCCTGACTTGCAAAGAGGTCTGAACTATTTTGATTTTATTTCATGTTTATTGTGAAGAGCCTTTTGTTGCGTGCAATCCAGTCAAAGACTATACATGATTACATGATTACCCTCAGCAAAGAAAACCATGAAACCTCTGAATTGTCATGAAAATCTGTCCAGCTTGCTAAAATTCTTGGATCTCAGAGAACTTTATCTCCTGCCACCCACCTACATTGAGGGTAATTTACAGTAGCCGCATAACCTGACTGCTAGCATCTCTTTGCAATATAGGCGGAAACACAAGTACTCTGGGAAAACGCATGCAGTCAAAATGGGAGCATATAAACTCCACATGGACAGCGCTGGAAGTGAGAATCCTAACTGAGTCATGAATATTGTTTTCTTACAGTTAACATTGTTGTTAGTACTTGATTAAATAGTTGCCTCAACTAATAAATAATGTTTGAGGCGAGACAGATTGGCAGTGCAAAATCTTAAATTATGTAATTATGTCCTTTATAGTACTGTTAAAATAAAATGTAGCAAAATATATGGTGGTACTTATTCAAACTAAGTAGAATTGAGTGTTGTTTAGTATTTTGGATTTCAATATGACCAACTACTTTACTTATTTTAATCTTCATTTTGTAAAACCTTTTTTTAACTGTGCCAGTGCTACGATATTTGATGAATCATTTCTCACATTTTATAATTCAGATGTTAAATGTGTTTGTAATATTAGTTTTTCTTGCTCTCAAAGTGGAAAATACGTCCAGCCTGACCTTCCAGGCGTGTCTCTCTGCTCTGCATTTTGCAACTTACATTTTTACATATATATATGTTCTCACTCTTTAACTGCTTTCCTTAAGCCTTTGACCAAGTAACATTGTTTACAGCTTATCCCCTTGCTCACCTTCATTTTGCCCTATCAGAGTAATTCCCCGCATCCTCCCTGCAGTTTAACAAACTCTCCTTCCCAGTTCTGTTAACCGGGCTTCGACCTGAATCGTTAACTCTGTTTCTCTTCCCACAGATGCAACTTTATATTTTCCAGTTCTTCTAAATGTCTCACGTCTACATAAATACATTCATCCAATACTTTTGTAATCCAGGTATTATATTGTAAAATCAGTCTTGCTGCAGTATAAACCTTGGCAATGTTTAAAGATAATTGAATATTAATTACATTAATCATCCTTCTAATGATCAAGAGTTTTCAGTTAAGTTTTCTGTACTTGTACACTAACAAAACAAGTGGCTATCGGTACTAAGGAATAGAAGCTTTCTAATTTCAAGAATGAATGAATAGTTGTGCAGTGATGCAATGGTTAAATTTCTGGACTAGCAGCCAGAGTTCAGGACCATTGATACTGAAATTCAAGTAAGGAAATGCAAGTCCTCTCCAGCTTATGCATGCCTGACTTACGTACAGCACGTATATACGAACAATGTTTGGAGACCAGCTGTATATGTATGCCAACTGCTGTGAGGCTGCAAGCATCTTCTGATGTATCGAACTCTATTTGTACCCGCAATTTTGACTCGCAAACTGAGCGGTTTGCAAACCATTTTTGGAAAAGGAAACCTGTCATAACGTGAGACAAATCTTTAAATCTGTAATTTAGAAACAAAAGTTACCCTCAGCAAAGGAAACCATGAAACCTTTGAACCTGGGCGGAAACACAAGTACTCTGGAAAAACGCATGCAGTCAAAATGGGAACATACAAACTCCACATGGACAGTGCAGGAAGTGATGAGACGGCTGCACTATCTGCAGCGCCACATTAATCATTATTTTACAGTTTCTTCCCCGCTGTTATCGGGCAACTGAACCATCCTCACACCAGCTAGAGTGTGGTCTTTAATCGAACTTTATCTTGCACTAAATATTGTACTCTTTATCCGTACACCTAGGAGAGCTTGATTGTAATCATGTATAATCTTTGACAGGATTGCATGCAACAAAAGGCTCTTCACTGTGCCTCGGTACATGCGACAATAATATTTTTTATTTGCTCGGGTTTGGTACAGTGTCACTGCCACAATTTTATCTTTTCAGATGATAGTCCATAAATTCAACCCCAGACATAACTGTGTACATTTCAGTTTTCTCATGTAACGCTTTTCTTTTGCTTGCATTTGATTTGTTTGACTACTGCATCCAGCTAAGGGAGAAATCTTTTAATACTTTCAGAGTGAATTTGCCTCAAACCTTACTTCTAATGTTGAAAATAGAATGTGTAGAACAAACATATCATTGTCACCTAGGTGGGTTCCAGGACCTCAGGATATGGATATTATTTGAACATATTAGCTTTGGGGCAATTGACTTGAAAGCTATCTGATCTCATTTTCACAGAGATAATGGTTGGAATGGGTTACAGTCATGAGGAAATCCAGGAGTCTCTTGCAAAAATGAAATATGATGAAATAACAGCAACGTATTTGCTTCTGGGACGGAAGTCCAATGAGGTAAGCATTAAGAAAGTAAAGCAAACTTATATATATGAGAGGAAATCAAACTTGCATGTACAACTTTGAAACATATAATTTATTTTGTAGTTAACATGATATTTTCAAAGTGTAGATGCTATTGGAAGGTCAGGAAATGCAGCAGTAACTATGCGCAGAGGAATGTCCAACTTATGGCAAAAACTATAGGATGAATTATTAGTTTAAAAATATATATTTGATCGGGTCAATTGTTGATTGGGACACCAGGTGCGCTTCTCAGTTTTTTCAAATATCAAATATTACTCATGCAAGTGGCATCACCCGAGAGAACCAGTTGTATTAAACTAAATTGTGTTCAGATACTCAGATATTTAAAGGAGACTTCTAATTCAATGAAGTCCAGCACCATTAATCATATCCTAATTAATGCTAATTGCCACAATTATTTGTTTAATACAAAATTGTAACATTCCCCAATTTTCTAGGCTGTCTTTAAAATACAATTATTTGACAACAGGTTAAGTTGCAGTATAATTCTATACCCCCACCCCAACTACCCCTGCCCCACTATTTGGAAATGAAATAGTTCACACAACGGAGATTAGAGATCAAGGAATTGAATCTATACTTTTTTTGTTGTCGACCTCCTATGGGGGAAATCAGGAGGCAGCCCAAACTACAGCGATGCATCACTCCCTGACCAGCTCAATGCATTCTAGACACGCTTTGATAGGGAGAACACTGATGTGCCTTCCCGTGCCCCCATTCGCCCTGATGTTATTATAGTCACAGTCACAGAGGCCGACGTCAGAAGATCCTCAGGGGGGTGAACCCTCGGAACGCACCTGGACCTGATGGTATACCAGGACGAGTTCTCAAAATCTGTGCTGACCAACTGGCTGGAGTTTTTGCGGACATTTTCAACCTCTCACTTCTGAGGTCTAAGGTTCCCACCTGCTTTAAGAGGGCATCAATAATACCGGTGCACAAGAAGAGTGAGGTGATGTGCCTCAACGACTATCGACCAGTGGCAAAAACGTCTGTGATGATGAAGTGCTTTGAGAGGTTGGTTATGGTGCATATCAACTCCTACCTCGACAAGAACCTCAACCCACTACAGTTCGCCTACAGCCACAATAGGTTAACGGAGGATGCGATCTCACCGGCTCTCCACTCCGCATTGGACCACTTGGACAATAAAAACACTTACATCAGGGTGTTTATAGACTACAGCTCGGCGTTCAATACCATCATCCTCTCCAAGCTGGTTACCAAGCTCATGGAACATCTGCGCATCTCTCTGCAATTGGATCCTCAACTTTCTCATCCACAGACCACAGTCTGTTTGAATTGGCAGGAATGGAGTACTAATTGTGGATGATCAGCCATCATCACATTGAATAGCGGTGCTGGCTCGAAGGGCCGAATGGCCTACTCCTGCACCTATTGTCTATAAATACTGCATCCTCAGTAACAATCAGTACGGGAGCACCTCAAGGCTGTGTGCTCAGCCCCCTGCTCTACTCACTCTATACTCATGACTATGTAGCCGGACATAGTGCAAACTTCATCATCAAGTTTGCCAACGACACCACTGTTGTTGGTCGAATCACAGATGGTGATGAGTCATGGTATAGAAGTGAGATCGACCGACTGACCAAATGGTGCCAGCACAACAACCTGGCTCTCAACATTAGTAAAACCAAGGAACTGATTGTGGACCGGAAGAAGAAGGATGAGGACCCACAATCCTGTTTATATGAATGGGACAATAGTGGAGAGAGGCAAAAACTTCTAATTCCTGGGCGTGCATATTTCCGAAGATCTTTCCTGGACCCAGCACACTGATGCAATTATAAAGAAAGCACATCAGCGCCACGACTTCCTGAGAAGATTACGGAGATTCGGTATGTCAAAGAGGATTCTCTTGAACTTCTACAGGTGCACAGTAGAAAGCAGACTGATTGGTTGTATCATGGCCTGCTTCTGCAACTTGAACGTCCAGGAGCGGAAAAGACTGCAAAAAAGTTGTGACCACTGCCCAGTCCATCACCGGCACTGACCTCCCCACCGTTGAAGAGATTTATCGAAGTCGCTGCCTCAAAAAGGCAGCCAATATCATCAGAGACCCACACCATCCTGGCCACACACTCATTTCACCATTGTCATCAGGAAGAAGGTGCAGGAGCCTGAAAACTGTAACGTCCAGGTTCAGGTGCAGCTTCTTCCCTTCAGCCACTTCCCTTCAGGCTATTTAACACGATAACAAATAAGCTCTGAACTACAATAGACTATTATTATTATTATTATTATTGCACTATAATTGTTTGTTTATTGAGTGTGTGTGTGTGTATATGTATATATACACATTGAACTTTTTCCCTCCCGTTATGTACCATGTTTACATATTCTGTTGCGCTGCAGCAAGTAAGAATTTAATTGTTCTATCTGCGATATATGACAATAAAACACTCTTGACTCGTGACTTGACTCTTGGTTGCAGATCAATTTACTGTTTTTCAGAAAGGTATTGTACCCATTTTCAAAAGAATTACTAGGATTGTTAAATTAAGAAATAAAATTATGGGCTATCGTGGTAAGTAAAATAATTATGATTGAGGAAGGTTTTTTTCAATTCATCACAGTTATATTGTCAAATCTCTCTTAAAAGAATACACTATTTTCTTGTTAAGTACTTTTCCTTATTTAAAATTCCTGTGAATTAGTTGCTGCATTAAACCTGTTTAACAAGAAGAAACTGTTTCCGTGCTTCATCGTTTTTATTCCCAGGACTATCTTGTACCTTTAAAACCACTACAGTGGTATCCTATCCAAGAGTCAAGTCAAGAGTGTTTTATTCTCATTTGGCCCAAACAGAACAATTAAATTCTCACTTTTCTCCCCCTAACCCTAACATAAAACCTGAATGTCCAAGTCTCTGTTCACAATGACCCAGTGGTGATTGTTTTGCTCTGTGATATTTCCAGCCGTTGCCTAGTTTATATCTTGGCAACTCGGTCTGGGTGCAGTCGTCATGGTCCAGTCTGACAAGTACATTTGTAGTTTGTTTACAATTCCCCATATTTGGTATCCATCTGTCTGGCCATATAGCTCAACATCCAATTGCATAGTTGATGGTTCCACTCGAATCTTCTGCCTTTGTTAAATTCTATACTCAAATTTGCTTTGCCAATATTCATATTTACAGACATTCAAAATTCACAGCCTTTTCTAGTAAAATTGACTACTTTGCATTGAATTTCTGAATCCGAGTCATTTGTGTGTTCTATGCAAGAAATGACAACAAATGGTTCTTTCTCTCGTCAACCCCAAACATGAACACTGTAAGAAGCAATGAATGTTACCTAGTGATCAGAAACGTTCATTTAAAAAGTTGTTCCCTACAACTTTGGGTTTAACTAACAGTCTTTTGTTCGGAACTTTGTCAAATGCTTACTGAAAGTCAATGTACATAAGTCCTCCCATAATCCATTTCCGTCGTCCCTTCCTCAAAGAAGTATAAGAAATTGGTACGGCAGGATCTTTTCTTTCTATGCTATTTGACTACTGCTTATCAGCAGTATTGTTGTACAGATTGCTTGATTTTGTTTTTAAAACAACACATAAAACTAATAAGTCTACAATTGTCAGTGACTATATTGTCCTCATTTTGACAAAGGGAACCATGATATCATGTCTACAATCTATTGTTATCACCCCACTTTCCAGTGAACTCTTCAGAGTTGTCGTGTCTAATGTCTCTTCCCTTGCTTGTGGTTTTATTGCCACTTATTCCAGGCAAATTGCCTGGAGGCCTTTTAGTCCATCTTGGACAGAGAGAAGTGTATCTCTGGTAGATTGTTTAATTTCATATTTCAAATTTGACGCACTTTACGAAATATTTGTTACATTTTATTTATTTTAATTGGGTCACATTTTGTTTGTTAATTTTAGTTCTTTTCATCAACTGAGCATTCCAATTTTAAAAAACTGAAATGTGGCATCTATTTTACATCAAACTATCAAAAAAGATTTTCACTGGCATGTTTTTACACTATTTTTCTGTATTCAGTTTTATTACAAACTGCTATCTCCAATCAAAATGAATTGTAACCATTCTGGTGATAAATGTCAAGTGTAATTGTAAACCATGATCAATATATTGTAGTTATTTGGCAATAGTTTGGGCATAGATAAATGCAAACACTGCATGGACTGACGATTATATCTACTAATTTGGCCCATAATTTTAAAAGATTTAAATAAATCTACCATCATTTCTAACAAGAGAAAATTAAGTTGACTATAATTTGTCTAGCGAGCAAACTAATCTTAAGGAGAACTTAAAGTATTTAATGCAAATGTAATATTCAGACTTGAGGTGGGGGGGGGGGGGGGGGGGTAATGAAATGGGGCTTATTTTTCTATGAACATTGTCTTTCTTGGATATTAATGAGAATTGTTTGTGGGGATAATAGATACACAACATTTAATGAATAAAACTGGATTTCTTATTCACTATGTTTTAAATGCAGTTGATTATTTGTCAACTAAACTTAGCTCATTGCCTTCTTAGTTGGAAGTTAGTGATTCGAGCTCCAGCAGTAATCTTTCATTAGCTAAGATCAGACCAAGCAGTGACCTCAACAATAGCACTGGACAATCTCCTTCCCATCATAAGGTCCAAAGAAGTATTTCTGCCAATCAGAAACAACGACGGTACAGTGATCATGGTGAGTGTTCAGAATCATTCCTGATTCATTTTGTCAAAAAATACATATTTCATCTTCTGAATTAACTGCAAATTCCTACTTGTTTCTAAATGTAGCAGCAGATTGTATATTGCATACACGTTGTCCAGAGTGCCTTCCTAAACCTAACAAAATTCATAGTCAATCTATGATAGTCCTGCATGGAATTACTCTCTGGCAAAGGACTGGATTTTGGAATGTTACTAAAGACTTTTGTTCATCCGTCATGGCAGCTGTAATAGATTTAATAATGGACATGACAATCAATTATGAAATACTTAATTAGAAAATCTTTTTTTTAAGCTGGACCCTCAATTCCACCAGTGGTATCTTATGCAAAGAGAAGTCAGACTAGTACAACAGACAGTGACTTGAAGGAAGAAGGTCAATCAAGGAAGTCTAATACCACTGTTGTTGGAGGAAGAGGAATTACTCCTTCTAGCCCTAAATTGGGAAATGCTAACAATCCTAATAAAGCAGAGATTCCAGATCGTAAAAAGAATTCTGCTGTAACTAGTGTAAGTATACTGGATGCCAATTCTAAATATAATATGTATTGTACATTAGATTTGCATTATTGTCTGAAAGGGGTAGCATGTCCAGAACTCAAGATTTTGATATTTTACAGATAAATAGTTTGGATTGAAGTCAATAGTGGGGGAGTGAGGGTTGGAAGGAAGGCAGGAGAGGTTGGATCATACGAGGAAAGGGTTGTTGGAGGGAAGGAGGTAGATAAAGTGAGAGTCGGAGGGATTTAGGTCTGATAGTGGGTCAGCGGGAGGGTCGATGATCGCCTCTCCATTTCCTTCACAGATAATGCCTAACCTGCTGAGTTACTCCAGCACATTGTGTTTTCCTACACGTATTGTGCACATCCTACCTAAAGCTAGAAGGAGAAATTGTATTGTAGAATGAGCATAGATCAACTCATACGATTCATGAGGTGTAGGAGCAGTAAAGTGGATTGAGCTGATTGAGTCTGCTCCACCAATCGATCTATTTTCCCCTCTCAACCGCATTCTCCTGCCTTCTGCCCGTAACCTTTGACACGTTCACTAATCAACAACCTATCAATCTCTGCTTTAAAAATATGGAATTACTTGGCCTCCACTGCCATCGGTGACAATGGATTCCACAGATTCACCACCCACTTGCTTAGAAAATTCCTCTTCATATTCATTCTAAAGGAGCATCCCTTTATTCTGAGGATATACTTCTATTCTTTGACTCTCCCTCTACTGGAAGCATTCTCTCCACATCCATTCTGTCTATGTTTCCCAACCATTTTCGTCCAGTTTACCCCTGGCAACTTTAATCGCACATAACAATATTATTTCACTTATTTATGAACAACTAATGATGAACAGATACTGGTATACCAGAGCCAAACATGGTCAGTCAATGAGAAAAATATGTACAAATCTAGAATCAACAAATTTACCCCCTGGGTAGGCAAAATTTACTCCCTGGGGGTATATTTACCCCAGGTTGGGAACCCTTAGTCTATGTCTTTCATTATTTGGTAGGTTTCATAGAAACATAGAAACAAAAAAAATAGGTGCAAGAGTAGGCCATTCGGCTCTTTGAGCCTGCACCGCCATTCAATATGATCATGGCTGATCATCCAACTCAGTATCCTGTACCTGCCTTCTCTCCATACCCCCTGATCCCTTTAGCCACAAGGGCCACATCTAACTCCCTCTTAAATATAGCAATACAATTGAGAATAAATCAATGCTTATTTGTCTTTTGCCAGAATAATACGGTGTCTGGAGGAATGACCCGGCGGAATACATATGTCTGCAGTGAAAGAACAAACATAGATAAGCATTCTGTATTACAGAATGGTAAAGAGAACAGGTAAATTAGTCAAATTTGTTTTATAATGATGCTGAATTTGCTTTTGGAACAATTTATTAAACTAATATTCCAAATGAATGATAGAAGATAAATTTTAAAATTGTACATGCCACATATCTAATATTCCTCTGTTTACTTGCATTAGGACTCTCCATGTGCTGAAATATATTTTAATGCCTAAAAATTACATAATACTGAAATAAATTTTCTGCTGCTTTGCAATTTTTAAATTGCTTTTCTCTTTCTGTCTTCACTTGTATTTTAATTTTAAAAGTTAAAAAGCAAACTTCTTTAAACAGCATGGTGTTTACTTTCTTTTAATTTGCACTTGTTCGACATTGTGCTCCACATTGTACTTCTGTCTGCTTCTGCCTCTATCTCAACCACACCATCACAGCCTGACAGAAATGTCTGCTTGTACAACTAGTTCTGCGTCTGCATATGTATCTGCTCCTGCATCTACATCCGCTTCTGCTACACCTTCCACTTCTACCCGATTGCGACATCAGAAGTCAATGTCCATATCAGGCTCAGGGTATGCTACCAAGATGATGCCTGCAATAGACAATGAAGCAGATAACTTCAGCCCGAAGTAAGCGAAGGAAGCTACTTCATTAAGTATACTTGCTGATATTTTTATGTATTCTAATTCTGTTTAACTTTCTTTGTTTTGGAATTTGTAAATGATTGCATTGACTTATATGCAGCCTAACTTTGGTGCCACAATTCTGAAGAATTTAACTCATGGGCCCATTTAATTGCAGTCCTGAGTTGGCACATGCATATTTTATGTTGAATAAACACTGCCCTCCATAATGTTTGGGACAAAGAACCATAATTTATTTATTGGACAGGTTGGGTAAGTGGGCAGATGCTTGGCAGTTTAATGTGGATAAATGTGAGGTTATCCACTTTGGTGTCAAAAACGGGAAGGCAGACTATTATCTGAATAGTGTCAAGTTGGGAAAAGGGGAAGTACAATGGGATCTGGGGGTCCTTGTTCATCAGTCACTGAAAGTAAGCATGCAGGTACATACAGCAAGCAGTGAAGAAAGCGAATGGCATGTTGGCCTTCATAACAAGAGGAGTTGTGTATAGGAGCAAAGAGGTCGTTCTGCAGTTGTACAGGGCCCCAGTGAGACCACACCTGGAGTATTGTGTACAGTTTTGGTCTCCAAATTTGAGGAAGGGCATTCTTGCTATTGAGGGAGTGCAGTGTAGGTTCACAAGGTTAATTCCCGGGATGGCGGGACTGTCATATGCTGAGAGAATGGAGCGGCTGGGCGTATACTCTGGAATTCAGAAGGATGAGAGGGCATCTTATTGAAATATATAAGATTATTAAAGGTTTGGACATGCTAGAGGCAGGAATCACGTTCCCGATGTTGGGGAAGTCCAGAACCAGGGGCCACAGTTTAAGAATAAGGGGTAAGCCATTTAGAACGGAGATGAGGAAACACTTTTTCACACAGTGAGTTGTGAGTCTGTGGAATTCTCTGCCTCGGAAGGCGGTGGAGGCCGGTTCTCTGGATTATTTCAAGAGAGAGCTAGATAGGGCTCTTAAATATAGCGGAGTCGGGGGATATGGGGAGAAGGCAGGAACGGGGTACTGATTGAGGATGATCAGCCATGATCACATTGAATGGCGATGCTGGCTTGAAGGACCAAATGACCTACTCCTGCACCTATTGTCTATTTGCCTCTGTACTACACAGTTTGAGATTTGTAATATAAAAAAATCACGTGGTTAAAGTGCGCATTGTCAGATTTTATTAAAGCGTATTTTTATACATTTTGGTTTCACCATTTAGAAATGACAACAATGTTTATACATAGTCCCTCCATTTCAGGGCACCATAATGTTTGTGATACAGGCGTCTGTAAGTGCTCAGGTGTGTTTAATTGCCTCCTTAATGCAGGTATCAGAGAGCTTTCAGCACCTAGTCTTTCCTCCAGTCTTTCCATTACCTTTGGAAACTTTTATTGCTGTTTATCAACATGAGGACCAAAGTTGTGCCAATGAAAGTCAAAGAAACAATTATGAGACTGAGAAACAAGAATAAAACTGTTAGAGACATCAGCCAAACCATAGGCTTACCAAAATCAACTGTTTGGAACATCATTAAGAAGAAAGAGAGCACTGGTGAGCTTACTAATCGCAAAGGGACTGGCAGGCCAAGGAAGACCTCCACAGCTGCTGACAGAAGAATTATCTCTATAATAAAGAAAAAAATCTCCAAACACCTGTCTGACAGATCAGAAACACTTTTCTGGAGTCAGGTGTGGATTTGTCAATGACCACTATCCGCAGTAGACTTCATGAACAGAAGCTACACTGCAAGATGCAAACCACTGGTTAGCCGCAAAAATTGCCAGGTTTACAGTTTGCCTAGAAGTACTTAAAAGAGCAACCACAGTTCTGGAAAAATGTCTTGTGGACAGATCAGATGAAGATTAACTTATATCAGAGTGATGGCAAGAGCAAAGTATGGAGGAGAGAAGGAACTGCCCAATATCCAAAGCATACCACCTCATCTGTGAAACACAGTGGTGGGGGTGTTATGGCCTGGGCATGGATGGCTGCTGAAGGTGCTGGCTCACTTATCTTCATTGATGATACAAGTGCTGATGGTAGTAGCATAATGAATTCTGAAGTGTATAGACACATCCTTTCTGCTCAAGTTCAAACAAATGCCTCAAAACTCATTGGCCAGCGGTTCATTCTACAGCAAGACAATAATCCCAAACATACCGCTGAAGCAACAAAGGAGTTTTTCAAAGCTAAAAAATTGTCAATTCTTGAGTGGCCAAATCAATCACCCGATCTGAACCCAATTGAGCATGCCTTTTATATGCTGAAGAGAAAACTGAAGGTGACTAGTCCCCAAAACAGGCATAAGCTAAAGATGGCTGCAATACAGACCTGGCCGAGAATCACCAGAGAAGACACCCAGCAACTGGTGATGTCCATGAATCGCAGACTTCAAGCAGTCATTGCAGGCAAAGGATATGCAACAAAATACTAAACATGACTACTTTCATTTACATGACATTGCTGTGTCCCAAACATTATGGTGCCCTGAAATGTGGGGACTATGTATAAACACTGCTGTAATTTCCACATGGTGAAACTAAAATGTATAAAAATGGCCTTTATTAAAATCTGTCAATGTGCTCTTTAACTACGTGATTTTTTCAAATTGTGGAGTACAAAGGCAAATAAATAAATGACGGGACTTTGTCCCAAACATTATGGAGGGCACTGTATAACATTCTTCATCATAATATCAAAAGGCTGAATTAATGATCTGAAAGTAACAGATCAGAAGTTCTGATTATTTGTATTTGAGCTGTAATTGTAAATACTACATGTCCACTCTTCAAGGTGGTTTTCTTAGCCCTTAAACTAAGAGGACCAGCTGTTTTATTTTCAGTTGGGTGTGCTTCACACACGCTTTCATAAGTAATTTTTCTCTGGCTTCATTTCAAATATAATTCCGGTTATCTCAAAGGGATTTTGATGAACCCAAATGAAATTGCCTGTGACTAGGTTTTGCAGTGCAACTTTTGTCAATTAAATGATATTTAAAAAAAATGTTTAATGATTATATAATGCTTATATACCCGAATTGTGCATTCTTGTACAATTACAAGTCTAAAATTTTCACTTTTATCATTTAAGTGTTATGACTTTTTGATAATTTTGACATACCAATTATTGCTAACTTATAAAGTTCTAAATACTAGATGGCTTTGTTATTTTAGGATTTTTTTGTTGATAGTGGAATATTAATATTGAATTATAATTATAGAGCGTGTAATTTTCTCTGTAATGATGTTGCTGTTTTTAAAAAGCAAGTTTTCTTGTAGCACTGCTCCAGGGCAAAGAACTCCTGTGACTTCCACCCACAGTATCAGCAGCGCCACTACTCCTGATCGAATGCGTTTCCCCAGAGGGACTGCAAGTCGTAGCACTTTCCACGGTGGCCAGCTCAGAGAGCGGCGAAATGCCACCTACAATGGACCGCCGGCATCCCCAACGCTCTCTCACGATGCCACTCCTTTGTCACAGACACGGAGCAGAGGCTCAACAAATCTCTTTAGTAAATTGACCTCAAAGCTCACAAGAAGGTAGGAAACATTTAGAATATCGATTTAGAATATCGATTTAAAAAAAAAATATACATTATACATCAATTCATTCCAATTTATAGTATCTTAATAACTTGACATTGAACTTTCCACAAACATGAGTCTGTTGCTATACAGTGGTGCATAAGATTGTCATTAATGTTAAAGTAGCTTTGCCTAAAGTGTGAGGATTATGGTTCCTTGGAAGCTGTTGCCTTGATATAACTTCAACAAAAATAATAGAGGCCAGGAGCACACCATATGAACCCTCAACACCATGTTAGCGTTAAATAATTTATTGTGCAGTAAAGCTTCTTACAGCGTTGTGATAATCTCAGGTTTCAAGTGTAGATACTGTTTTTGTGTAGGTGAAATCATCAGCCAGTTTGCACAATCATGTCCCTTAAAACATGAGAAAACGACCCGCTTTATTTGTTTTTGGTGGAGTAAATGCTAGAAGAACTGTCCTGGACTTTAGTTAATACTATGGGTTCTTTAACATTCTCTTGTGGGATTTAATTGTTTCTGCCAAGAGGCGAGTAATTAAGATTACATGCTCACGTTTCCTGACTGGGCTACAATCTTCAGAATCAATGTGGGGTTGACCGACCGCAATTGACTAAAATTGTATTGTGCCAGTTGTTCAATAATGCAGAAAGGTTTGAAATTACTTTTTTTGCATTAATAAAGAAAATGATCTGCATTTTTTCACAACCTCAGAACATTCCACAATTTTTCTAAGATATTGTTGTATTAAATTATTATAGTGGTACAGTTATTTTACAATACAAGTGTACACATTAAGCATTACAATGTATTGGACAAAATATTGTTCAAATTCCGAGTAGGGTGATATACAAACAATTTACAATTACTATTTAGATTTGTAGAAGTCCAAATTCAAATTGAGAACTTCTGAATTCATTTTTTAATTATTTCTTCTTGCAACATTGCAACTCTATTTTGAACATTTTTTATCATTTGGTTCCATATTGCATTATTATACGATTTCCCTGACACAAAACTTAACTATGAAGCAGCAAAGAAGTTTGGAAAATTCTTCTTGAATCTCATTGAAAGGTTCTTCATGATTCAACATCAGAAAAGCTATAAACTAGGTTTTGTTTCCTCCATTGCAGAAGATAGGGAAAACAAAATAATTTTGTGGAAAAGAAGTATACTGGAGGTTATCTTAAACAATTCCTGTCTCAAATGTGCTATGCTAATGATGCTTTAAACTTTTTTTTAACCTGAATTTATATATAAAGTAATTGCAAAAGTATTTGTTTGGTGCACATAATGAGCATAATCTTCTTGTGAGGAAATTGTAATTAATGGACATGAATCTGCTCCATCATTGCTAAAATTGAACTTGTAGATATAACATTATGAATATTTTCAAAGTTAAACATAAGGAGAAATCCATCTTTGGTCATAATATAGTATAGTAGTGGTTTTGTGTTTTTGAACCTACGTTTTTGAAATTCAATCACATTGAAATCAACAGAGCTATATTTCACAATTGATATACAATGTGAAGCCACCACTACATTGATTGTTTACCACAATCGACTGAAGCTAAATATCTACCCAATTGGACCCTTTACGAAGTACAGGTATCCAGTCAGAATGTACCACAAGCTTGAACTAAGTTATTCATGTGAAAAAAACAGAATAAATTCATTTTAACAATCAAGATTGAGCTATTCCTGACTGGTCTGTTGGGACAGTCATACTTTCTACATGGCTTGAATCTAGATAGCAGTTGTGGCTAGGTTATTCACACCTAATTATCTCATGGCATCTTTCTCATTACTATTGTTTGATTTAGGCATAAAACATGCAATTTTTGTATTACATACATTTGAATTTTATTTACATTTTTGCTTTCTCATTTTTTTTTAAATTTAGAAACATGTCTTTCAGATTTTCCAAAAGGTAGGATTTAAAATGTGATGGCTTAATCTGCAATGTTAGCAGAAACCTGATTTCACAGCCTTGATAACTCAATAACTTGCTGCTTACATGAGAAAAAAGTACAGGCTATGAAAGCACTATAAATTGTATACTATTAGACCATTAATGATGGGGAGCATTTTTAAAATAGCTGCAGCTGAGCATGCTAACCACCTGCTATTGTATTAGATTCATTGTTAACTGAAAATGTGATGGGATTATATTGCTCTTCTATTAATGCACCCAGCATGAGTGGTTTCACATTTTTTAATTGAATAATCAGCACTGTAAATCTGGTCTTCGGAAATAACATTTTTAATACATTATGGGCTGAGGAAGCAGATTCTGTGATTGCAGTTCCAAAGTCTGCTGTAAAAAGTATGATTTAGAATCAAGATGTGCAGGGAAAATGGATTTCTGTGGTAACTGGTGTAATTTTGAGTACCATTTATGCATTTTAGAACAGATGATTTGCCATACCTCATGGAAAAGCCTTATTTAAAAAGAAATGCTAGAAAGACACAGTGGGTCAGTCAGCATCTGCAGAGAGGAATCATAGTTGATGTTTCAATTTGATGACCAGAAAATGTCAGAAAGGAAACATTTTAAGTTGCAGAAGAGGGGTGAAGCAAACAAATGAACTCTCTGATTTAGATTATCAGCATATGTGAGAAGCTTTGTACATCTAATGAAATGATTTTTCCCTTCCATGATATTATTTATTTGGGTATGATTCCGCTTAGCTTAATTGTGTATGTTTCTTCAAGGGGAATATTTACTCTTTAGGTAGACAAAAATGCTGGAGAAACTCAGCAGGTGAGGCAGGATCTATGGAGCAAAGGAAATAGGAAACGCCGCCTATTTCCTTCGCTCCATACATGCTGCCTCACCCGCTGAGTTTCTCTAGCATTTTTGTCTACCTTCGATTTTCCAGCATCTGCAGTTCCTTCTTAAACAGATTTACTGTCTTTGTTGTCTTTATAATGTATCATGATGCTGTAGTGCTTAATTTACTGTAATGATGTTGTGCAGTACATTATGTGTAATGCAGTACATTAGCTAATAACTAAAATATGTGTCACCCTGATGAGATCTATCCCAGGTTATTATTGAGAGAGGTAAGAGGAGATTGCAGGAGCATTGACCAAGAACTGTGTATCTTTGTAACTTTGCTTACCCCAATCTTTGCCGTTCATAATTTTATATACTTCTATGATGTCTCCCCTCAGCCTTCTGTGTTTATCCAACCTCGCCTTGTAGCTGATACCCTTAAATCCAGGCAAGTTTCTGACAAATTTCTGTGTTTGCTCCGGATACTCAGCATTCCTCGCATATCCCAAAGATGTGCATGTCTGTTGATTAATTGGCTTCCGTAAATTACCCCTAGTGTGCAGGGTGGATGCGAAAATGAGACAATAGGACTAATGTGAACGGGTGATCGACGCTTGATGTGGACTTGATGGGCCAAAGCTCCTGTTTCCTTGCTGTGTCTTTCAAACAAAAGAGAAAATAAAGTAACAACATTTATCTACTCTTCAGTCCTCCGAGACCTTGCCTGTGACAAGAGATCATGCAAAGATTTTCATTAAAGCCCCTGCAATCTCCCCTCGCATCTCTTAATGATTTGGGATGGATCTGATCAGGTTCTGGGGATTTAACAGAATGTTGCCTGGATTTGAGGGTATTAGCTAGAAGGAGAGTTTGGACAAACTTGGATTGTTTCTCTGGAGTCGGAGGCTGAGGGGAGATCTGACAGTAGGTAAAATTATGATAGCCAATTGGATTGTAAACTGGATTAAAATAAAGTCAGTGTCATGGATTGGTGAAGGCTTAAGGGAATGAACCCCAGATGTAAAAAAAAATTAAGTTCTACTCTGGGTCTACTGAATCATAGCATTTGTAAATTATATTGAAAAAGATGGTACGTTTAATATTTCAGAAACTGGTACCTGTTGTCACATGATTTGGTCGAGTGATCGCCTGTCTGAGATAAGCTGAAGAGTGAAATTTATCTTGCATTTGTATAACAATCTAGGGAAGAAACATAAAACATTGTTTGGTGTCTTCTACCGACAGGTGTAAATTGAACAATGGGTCTATGTGTGATTTACTGACCCTCTATTGAATATATTTAGTCAATATGAAGTTATTATCAAATTGATAAATCAGAGGATTAATTTTCAGGAAATTCACAACTAATTCACAATTAATTTTACACTACAAACACGTGGGCAAACAGAAACCACATCATGTTCTTACCAGCAGAATGACATGTAGGCAGTAGGAATATTTTCTTGTTGGTGTTTAAGAAATAAATGTTGTTCTAACTTCTGCCACTTATGCCTTACCACTCTGGCCAACTAACATACTGCGATTCATTGAATAACTCCACCTTTCAGTTTCTTTGCATCGGAAAGGTGGTACATCTGTCATTGCAGCATTATCTTGTTCCAGTACCAAATAATTAGCTTGATGATGTGCATCCTATAGTAAAGTTGGAATAACTCAGACATGAGTGTTGCATACTCACTATTAAGTTCCATAATAAAGTAAAAGATAGACACAAAAAGCTGGAGTAATTCAGCAGGACAGGCAGCAACTCTGGGGAGAAGGAATGTGTGACGTTTCGGGTTGAGACCTATTGACCCGAAACATCACCCATTCCTTCTCTCCGGAAACGCTGAGGTACTCCAGCTATTTGTGTCTATCTTCAGTTTAAAACAGCATCTGCAGTTCCTTCCTATCCATAATAAAATATTTTGACTTTACTGATGCTCCCACTGGGAATGTGGGCGAAGGGGTGTGTGGGCTGGGGGGATGTGGGGGTAGGAGTATGTGTGGAGGGGGTGTGTTGGCGGGGGGTTGTGGGAGGGGGTATGAGCTGGGGTGGGAGAGCTCGGAGAAAAAAGGGGGAAAAGCCATGGGGAAGAGGAGGGTATCCCGGGGGAAGGGGCAGGAGCCAGCTAGAGGGACCAGAGAGGAAGGGGCTGGAGCTGGCTGTGCGATGGGGGCTCACAGCGGGCGCTGGTCGTTTTCCGCCGGGATCAGAGTCTCAGCTTTCTGACTCTGCGCCGCTTCCGGTCCCTCTAAAAGTTGTATCTGGCTGGAGACCTCCACTGGCTGTCCTCAGCTCCAGTAAAGGCGCGATGGTGCAGGAAGGTTTTTAAACCTCGGTAACTTTTACAATTTAGCACCGATCGGAACGAAACGTTTTGCACTCGCAGCACATGAGAACGGCGAGTGAGCTGGCGAAAAATCGTAACGCTATCGAGTTTTTGCGCAGATAGAAATACCGCACAATCCGGAAGAGCACAAGATCAGAGTTTTAGTTATGTATAGATAGATAGATAGATAGATAGATAGATAGATAGATAGATAGATAGATACTACATTAATATTAATGTGTGCGGACAGGGCGTTGAAGGACGAGAAGCCGAAGCCAAGATGCCGAACAGACATTGCGTCGAAAATCCAAGATACCGAATGGACACAACACCAAACGGACACGATGCCGAAAGGATGCGAAGCCGAATGGACACAACGCCGAAAGGATACAAAGCAGAACAGACACGATGCCGAATGAACGCAGGGGTCTGAACCAATCGCTGACCATTGTAGATGACTGATAAGGTGTCGGACCATTCCTGTCCCCGGAGACGTCATGTCCGTTCGGCGGCATTTCGACGGCATATCCATTAGGCGTCGTGTCCATTCGGCTTTGTGTCTGTTCGGCTTTTCGACGTCGCATGTTTTCGGCTTCTCGGCTCTTTGACGTGATGTCCGTTCGGCATCTGGCTTCGACTTCGTGGCTTTGGCTTCTCATCCTACAGCGTCCCATCCAGGTAAAACGACCAAAAAAGTGATTTAGGCACTCGATCATGAAAAGGGCATTATCTTCGTGAAATCATCAAAAAAGGCATGAAAAGGCACCTATGGCAAAATCCTGGCTCTATTTTTAAATATCATGTCTTAACTCGAGTCATTCATAATAATAATAATACACTTTATTGTCATTGTAAAATCATACAACGAAATTTCAGGCGTACTGCCCGAGCGGAGCTCCAACGTAACAAATAAATAATGATGACAATGGAAACAACAACAAATTCAGAACAATTGTCCTGCATTGAGATCAATGGCATCACTTGTCCTTCTGCAGAATGTTTTGGCAAGTTTATATCGTAAGTGTTGAGTAATCAGCCCAAGGTCCTGCTTCCTCACTCAATTGCTTGATGGCTGCAGTATCATACTGTGTTCTGATAGCTTGTCTGTTAATCATTCACATCAACTTCAGGATTTCCATGTTCATGGAAATCACAAAACTCTTGTCATTTTGCAAGAGTATGATGTCAAATACCGAAAGATTTTACCTTATCACGAAACAAAGCTTGGGCCATCAACTTGAAGGAAATTGTTTACAGGCCCTCCCTAGTTATGGCAGTGTTCGATTCCTGAGAACTGTTCTCAAACCCAACTGTTCATAAGTTGGAAATGCGGCAACGATCTGATTACCCACATGGCAGAAGATGTCTGTGGTTGCACAGCAGCTAGCAGATCCATCCCATTGAGCCTACCAAGTGCTCGTTCAAAATTTCAAACTGTTCATAAACTGGAGTGGATCTATGTATAAAGACTTTTACATGTGCGGTTGTATATCAATTTAGTTATTGTAGAAACTGTCCTCCAGTACTAACGGGGAAGTTCTGACACCTTCATTTAATAATTAAATTAATATCTCTATATGAATCTTGTTTCCATATTTTTTTGTTGTTGAGTATGTTCATTAAAATTCTTTGAATTTATCTATTTTTCATCCATTCTTCCTCCAATGTAATCAGTATTAGCATTTTAAATTATCCAGATTGGAGAAGGAATTTACAGACCAGTCAGAGATACATTTCAGAACTTTTATTTCAGAAATTATAATGGAATAAATGTGCTTACTAACCTTTTGCTCTAAGGTTTGATGGTATTTGTAAACCAGTTAATTACTGCAAACCATTTCATTATCACTGACCAAAGGGAATGCTGGATGGAAAGTTGTTAACTATCTTGTAAACCTATTATTTTTACAACTAATAGGCATGTAAGTGTTATCTTTTGTTTCTTAAATAAAGAAGAGCTGTTAATTGAAGTCTTACTCATGATACTCAAATTATGTTTGTTCCAAACGCCAATCATAGCCTTCAAATTTTTGACGATTTTACACTAACATGATATAACTCCTCTAAGATTACGTAATATAGTTTTTGGAATCAGGAATCATCTTTATAAAGTGCAAGTTTTCATAAATATTTTTTTTTCAAAACCTGCAACTTTTGTAATGATCTTAGTAACAAGAAGCAGGACAATTAAGGGCACAAGTCAAGAGTGTTTATTTCATATTTCCATATTATGCATATGGGACAGAATAATCAATTGCATGTTTATTTCTGCTATTCAAAGCAAATTTCCCAATATGACTGATATAGCAGCACAATACAATTCATGATATAACTCCTCTCAGAATAGTTGATACATAGTTAAATTGGTTTTGCTTAATGCTCATCTTAGTTTCAGTTTTAGAGCATGGAAACAAGCCCTTCAGCACTGTCCATGCTGACTTTGATCACCTGTTCACACTAGTTCTATGCTATCTCACTGCCTACTCGGGGCAATTTACAGAGGCCAATTAACCTACAAACCTGCATGTCTTTGGGATGTAGGAGGAGTCCCACGCGGTCACAGGGAGAATGTGCAAACTCCTCACAGACAGTACCTGAGGACAGGATCAATCCCAGGCCTCTGGTGTTGTGAGGCAGCAGCTCTGTGACACTGCGTTTTAAAAACTGACGGTATCGGAAAATGGGCGCAGGAGTAGCCCATTCGGCCCTTTGAGCCAGCACCGCCATTCAATATGATCATGGCTGATCATCTAAAATCAGTACCCCGCTCCTGCTTTTTCCCAATATCCCTTGATTTCTTTAGCTCCAAGAGCTAAATCTAACTTTTGAAAATATTTAGTGAAATGGCCTCCACTGCTTTCTATGACAGAGAATTCCACAGATTTACAATAGATTCAGAATGGCTGGCAGTGACTCGTGGGGATACCGCAAGGCTTGGTGCTGGGACCGCAGCTATTTACAATATATATTAATGATTTAGGTGAAGGGGTTAAAAGTAAAATTTGCAGATGACACAAAGCTGGGTGACAATGTGAACTGTGAGGAGGATGCTATGCAGATGCAGCGTGACTTGGACAGGTTGGGTGAAGTGGGCAGATGCATGGCAGATGCAGTTAATGTGGATAAATGTGAGGTTATCCACTTTAGCGGCAAAAACAGGAAGGCAGATTATTATCTAAATGGTGTCGTTGGGAAATGGGGAAGTACATTGGGATCTGGGGGTCCTTGTTCATCAGTCACTGAAAATAAGCACACAGGTACATACAGCAAGCAGTGAAGAAAGCGAATGGCATGTTGGCCTTCATAACAAGATGAGTTGAGTATAGGAGCAAAGAGGTCCTTCTGCAGTTGTACAGGGCCCTAGTGAGATCTCACCAGGAGTATTGTGTGCAGTTTTGGTCTCCAAATTTGAGGAAGGACATTCCAGCTATTGAGGAAGTGCAGCGTAGGTTTACAAGGTTAATTCCTGGGATGGCGGCACTGTCATATGTTGATAGAATGGAGCGGCTGAGCTGGTATACTCTGGAGTTTAGAAGGATGAGAGGGATTCTTATTGAAACATATAAGATTATTAAGGGTTTGGACACGCTAGAGGCAGGAAACATGTTCCCGATGTTGGGGGTTCAGAACCAGGGGCCACAGTTTAAGATTAAGGGGTAAGCCATTTAGAACATAGATGAGGAAATACTTTTTCACACAGAGAGTTGTGAATGTGGAATTCTTTGCCTCAGAGGGCGGTGGAGGGCGGTTCTCTGGATACTTTCAAGAGAGAGTTAGATAGAGCTCTTATAGATAGCGGAGTCAAGGGATATGGGGAGAAGGCAGGAACAGGGTACTGATTGTGGATGATCAGCCATGATCACATTTAATGGCGGTTCTGGCTCGAAGGGCCAAATGGCCTACTCCTACACCTATTGTTTATTGGCTCTGGGTAAAAAAAAATTCCTCATCTCAGTCCTAATTATACTGCATCTGCCATGCATCTGCCCACTCGCCCAACCTATCCAAGTCACCCTGCAGCCCCATGGCATCCTCCTTGCAGCTCACACTGCCATCCAGCTTTGTGTCATCCGCAAACTTGGAGATGTTACCTTTAATTCCCTCACCTAAATCGTTAATATATATTGTAAATAACAGGGGTCCCAGCACCGAGCCTTGCGGCATCCCCCACTAGTCACAGCTCATAGTAGAGCAGTGAGAAACTGAAATACTGGCTTCATGCTATAACTGAACATGCTACGCTCAGTAATGCTTGAAAAAAAACTGTCCAAAAGAAGACGAAAAAATTATTACCAGGATTACCATCCTGCATTTTGAACAGCTTTCAAAACACTTCCTTCCCACTTATCCACTCACTACTCATGTGGAATGAATTGTAATTTATAGCTTGTGAAATACTGACCATCCATATCTGCAGTTATAACAAATCACTTTACAGATTATTTAATTAATTAAGCTTACACTGAAATAATTCAAAGTTCAGTTGTAGTACCAAGGACCCCCAATCTCCCAAAATAATAATTTTAATTTATATCAGTTCAAAAAAAGATGAGCAGTAATAATACACCTTTGTGGGGAGACAGCTTTTGAAAATTAATAATCCAGACAGTTCAAAACTTCAAAGGCAGTTTGAGATTTTTCATTGTATTTTCATTTATGACATTGTGTGTTGTACCAAGGCCAGCATTTATTGCCCAGCCTTAGTTACCCTCAGGAAACAGTGATTCTCTGCTCTGAACTTCTGCAATCCATCTGGCAAAGCATCTCCAAGGACAATTTGTTTAATGTGTTTCAGAATTTAGATCCAGATTTCCAAGTCATGTGTCTTCTTCTTTCGTGTGGCGTGCATAGCCTAAAGTTGTTGGACAACTTGTTCTATTTGATCTTCCGTTTGTGCATGTCGAGTTGATTGCATTAGTCGAAACAGGGCGGACCACGTGAAGGTTGCAATCTTCCACCCCAAGTCATGTGTCATATGACAAACATATTCCCAAGTCAGGATTGTGTGTTATTTAGAGGCGAACCTGTGGATAGTTGTTTTCCCATGAGCCTGATATCGTTAGTGGTGGAAGTTGTGGGTATGGAAGGTGCTATCAGAGTAGCCTAGATAGCTAATGGATGTTTGCAGTAGTATACAGTGCAGCATTGCACATTGTGTGCTGGTGATAGAGGAAATGAATGGTTTGTGCCAAGCTTCTTGAATATTGTAGGAATTGCAGTCAATCGAGCAAGTATTTCATCACACTCCTATCTTGTGCCTTGTAGATGCTGAAAAGATGGTGAGTCACAAGTAGTGTGGCATAGCTAACTTCTGATCCCCACTTGTAGCCACTGTATTTATATTACATATCCAGTTGAGTTTCCGATAGTCCCTCAGGATCTTGATGTCTGAGGACTGCACCACTGAATGCGTAAAGTTGGTTATTATTCTCTTTCTTGTTGGAGGTGGTAATTGTCTGGTAAATTTGTGGTACGGGTGGTATTTGATCTTATCAGCCAGGCTTCAGTGTTGCTTGCAGGTTTGGACAGCTTCAGGTGCTGCACCTGAAATTGAACATTGTGCAGTGGCCATCATGCATTTTCACTCCTGACTTAGAGAGAAGTAGCTGAAGATGGTTGGGCCTAGGTCACTGCCCTGAGGAACTCCTTCGATGAGACTAGGATGATTGAGCTGAACGATGACACTATTACTTAGTGCACATCATGATTCCAGTCTTAGGATTGTTTTCCCCATTGACTTCAGCTTAACCAAAGCTCATGAATGCCACCTTAGGGGAAATGCTCGCTTGATGTCATGAACACCCAGTTCCAGCTTTTGAATTCAGTTCCTTCGTCCATATTTGCACTAAGGTTATGATCATGTCTGGAGTTGAGGGCCTTGTTTAGGTTTCACTGGGACTAATACTAAGCATTGGTATAAGTGAGTAAATTCCACTTGATAGCACTTTTGAAGATACCTTTCATTACTTTGCTGCTGATTGATGGTCAGGTTATTAATTAGATAGGTTGAATTTGTCCTGCTCTTGGTTAACAAACATACCCAGGCAAATATCCAAATATAAATCACTCATAACCATGTCTCTGCAGTATTGCAGCAAATTGTATTGATGAAGGTCCATTGACATGAACATTTATTGATTGTCTTCCCCCACTTAGTTACAATGGTACAGAATTGAGATGTCCCGGGTTCAATAGCTGCGATTGATGAGCTTGAAATAACCATGGGTTTTTACAGAGAATTGTTGGACAAGTATCAATGGAAGTGATTGCTTGTCAATTTTGAAAGCAACTCTTTTAAGTGACTTTCTGGTTAGCTTGCGTTCTCATAAGAAGCAATGGATTCTGATTATTGCCGAGAGGTTATATCTAAACAATTTTTTTTGTTAGACTGGTTCATGTTTGAATTAATATTTATTGGCGTTAATTTGTATGTATGTAAGTGGTGTCTAAAATTTCATGTCAAACATTTATAGCTCAGGATAGCCTGTAAGTTTGCAGATTACACAAATTGCCGGTAGAGTAAACGGTGAAGAAGATTGTCTAAGTTTACCATAGGATATAGTTGAACTGGGAAAGTGGACATTAGAATGGCAGACGAAATTTAACTCAAACAAGTGGAAAATTTAACTTAACAAGTGGAAAATTATGCAACTTGGGATGTTAAACCAGGGCAGGACATACATACTGAATGGCAGGGTGCTTGGGAATGGTGTTGAACAGAGACCTTGGGGTACAAGTATATAGTTCCATGAAAGTTACAAGCAGGTAGACAGAGAGATGAAGGTGGTGTATGGCATACATGCATTTACTGTTGTACCAGTTGTTAGTCAAGCTGCACCTGGATTATTGTGTGGAGCTTTGGTGGCCAAACTCCTGGAAAGATTTGATTAAGCCACTGTGGGTTCACAAGGCTGTGACCAGATTGGAAAGCTTGAGTTATAATGGAAATTGGATAGATTAGGACTGTTTTCCTAGAGCGAAGGAGGTTGAGAGATGACATGCTAGAGATACATAAAATTGGGTGAGGCGTAGGTAGGGTAAATTGCCAGTCTGTTTTCCATAATAGTCGTGTCTAAAATGAGAAGGATTTATCCGCCTGAACAATATTTGTGAACCTCGGAAAGCTTGATTTAACAATTCAACTGTTTTGTGGTCGTCATTTTCATTAACTTGATTTTTTTTTGTCTGTCCAGTCCTCTGGAATACTAGTCATATAATTAAACAACTACATATCACCACATCCTTTAATTCAGTGCTTAATTAAAATTTTAGTGTCAGTGAAAGTTGCCAGGATGTTATCAAAGGCTAATGACTATATCATCACCACATCCTTTAATTCTGTGCTTTACTAAATTTCTAGTATCAATGAAAGTAGTCAGAAAGTTATCAAAGGCTAACTGATTCATAAAAGTGCCTTCGGGAATTGTTTATTCTGTCCTCCTCTGTACTTCAATCTGGTTGCTTGCTGAAGAAGCATTGCAATTGACTTAATTATAATCAATCTGTTGAGAAGGTTGACCATTCATCAGCACAGCAAAAGTTGGACAAATGCTAACCTTGTCAGTGACACCATGGGCTAAGAAGAATTTTAATTCAATCAAGATCAAGGTGCTTTGGACAAGGATTCTTAGAATAATTCATCAAGGGCTTCGCAGCCAGTTTTTAAAAATATATAATAATTGTTAGAAAAATACTTAAGAGTATTAGGACTACTTAGGAGTATTAGGAGTATGCACCAATATTTTGCAACTTAGTATTGAGGTACATGAACGATTAATGTTTTCGGTGATGCTGGTTTTCTCCTATTTCAATTTATAGTAATAAAAGTGAATTACTATGAGTTCTGAAAAAAAGCCGAGGAAAGCATAGACAGACATGATGGCAGGCAAGGTTTTTTTTTTTCTCTAAAGGCATAAATGGATGCTGCATTTTCATTGACACTTGATGGATAGTGAAAAATACAATGTTTATTTAGTGCTACAATATTATTTCCCAGCTTCACTTTCGTCAACTGTATGTTCAACATTGAATACTACCAAAGAATATTGCAGTTTAGAGTGGGAACCTAGATCATCTTTGGTCAGTGATGAGGAAGTTGGATTAATTTAGTTATTCTAATTTACTTGTAGATAAGGAGATGGGAACATCAGCACATGGGCTGATTTCTGTCAGACTGATTAATCTACATGTACAGTTTAATTCTCCAACATTTTTCCTCTTCTCAGGGTCACTATTGACCCATCAAAACGGCAGACTGCGAACAAATCAGTGCCTGCAAATACTTCACAAGGATCAAAGACTGTTAGTAAGTCTTCAGTCTCTAAATCTTTCCTCCTCATAGCTTTATTTCTGAACTTTTTTTTTCTTTAAACACTTACAAACCCTGTATTATGTTTGGAATTCCTCTTCTCTTCCAGATCTGAGTTCAGAAATATATTTCCCACAGTCTAATGAATGCAGTAGCTGAAGATTAGTTGCATTTAAATGATTCATACAGAATTATTTTGAATGATCCAAAAAATACATCAGTTTATGATATTTTAGAATTAAGAAATACCCTATTTGAAATTTGATTTAAATTTATTGGTTTCCTTATTTGTGTATATGTTAGCTTAGGATTGTTAAATATCTCAAAATGTGTTTGCTGTGCTGAAAAGCATCCTTGGTTTCAGCATGCTGTTTATCCTATTTTATTCTGTTTGAATGTGAAAGCTAATCAAAAAGACAGTTATGTGTTAAACCACATTTTAAATATAATTTCAGTAAAATTGAGAAATTAAATATTTATTGTGTAAGATTCCTGTGTTTAATAAGGACATATTTCAGGACGCAACTAATTTTTTATTGCCAATTTAAGAAGACCAGACTATTTTTTTTAAATACTTTTCTGTGGCAAAATAATGCATGTAGTGTTCACGCAGTGGGAGGAATGTCTGGGTTTGATTTATTTTTACCCTCTAACTAATGCATTGGAAAATTTATGTTTTCTTTAAATTATGGCACCTAATATCATTTAACTTGAGGATTGTTAACACACAATCAATTTGCAGCATTGTATGTAAGACTGTTTTGAACTTGTTTTGAACTTGGATATAAGAACTTTATTTATACGATTATTTTTCAGCATTACTTTACATTATTTGCAGATTTCCTTTCTTTCCTGTGTTTATTAGTGGCTATTGTAATTAATTTTGATAAACTAAATATATAGGATGTACTGATATTCATAAGATAGTCATATCCTTTTGACGAGTTGTTTTGGTAGCTAAATCTACATTTTAAATCGCACTGCACAGTTATTGAGCCTTTTGAATTTGTTGCAGTTGAGGCTTTTTTTTTGTGCCCATGAGGTCCTTTTATGTTGAAAATGCTTGAAGGAAACAGCATTTTTAGCTGAACTTGAAATTAAGCATTAGTCACAAATAGTCAACCTTTAAAGCGGATTTGAATACAGTGCAAATTCACATTTCTAACAAGTTCAGTGAAAACTAACAACTAAGATTAGATTAATACATTTTGTCATTGTTTAAATCTATTGTGCGCAAATGCTCCATCCCATAATGGGCAATTACAAATTTAATTTCTGCTCAGGTATACCAGTACGTTCAATCTTAGGTTCTGTAGGAAAGATGTTACATTACAGGTGGTAAAACTGATGGCGGTGTTAAAGTAAAGTGAAGTAAACCCTCTTGTAATGAAGATAACATAAAAAAGCTCCTCTATCATCTTATAAATCAACAACCAGAATTTTAGTGATACAGTTTGAAATGTACAATTTTGTTATGATTTATTAATTCCAAAGAAAAAAATTAAACGTAATGCCTCCCATTGATTTAATTATTAGTCTAATTGCAGGTTTGAATAACAGAATACTCATTAATCTCCCATATGTGTTGGCAACTATTACATACTGTGGATGTATAGCTGTTAAATTTGAACTAGTTTTCCAAAATAATTGGTTTGCTTAGTTTGTAAGCAATCTCTAGTCCATTAAATCAAAAACGTTAACACCTATTGGCAGATGAGGCTTACATTATCTTTTTCATTGTTATGGCAAATCAATTTTAAGAGTGCTTCAGTTGGAATTTTTTTAATATTCTAAAATATCTATTATTGTTCTAAATTTGTGGTATGTATTTTATGCCATGATATCAAAACAACATTGGATGCATTCAAAACCTTGCTTAATTTTTGGTTTAAAATCTGTAACCACTGAAATCCAAAAACCCAAATGATTTAACAGTTGAATTTGGTACCAGCATGTATCGATCCGTTCACATCTGTGCTCATTTTACATGTTGTACTTGAAAGAAGAGATGATGTTGGAGATATAATGGGGAAAGAAAGTAGGAAGTACCAAATATATTGTGTAAAAATGTGCTTTTTTCTTTTAGTTTCATTTTAGAGGAAAAAATGACGACATTTACAGTTTAATGTGTGATTTAAATTATCGTTTTTAGCTTCTATTAATGGCACTGCTGGGTTTTCTGTGTTTCAAATTAATCTTCTCCAGCATTTTATTTCTACTCACCTTTTACGTTAATTATCTAAAAACATTTTAACATTATTATTTTGTAGTGCTGCTGAAGAATTTTCATAAATTATGGATCTATGAGATTCTTATGCCCGAATTTCTGAATTGTGCAATAAGTAATGAGATAGATTTCTAGTGTCCTAATGGACAAGGATTCTGTTAATACAAAACCAAAATCCTGAGAATGGTGGAAACATGAAATAACCAAATGCTGGAAATGATTTTAGGACGTAGAGGAAAAGTTATGTTAGCAATTCAGGTCAACGATTTAATTTTTCCTCCACTGATGAAAAAATATTGACCTAATTTTTGATGTCTTCAGTTCATCTTATTTAAAGAACTCTTGATACACTTATTTAAGGAATAATGTTCATCTTCCTCTAAAGGGATATGTTACAACCTTTGTCATCTTCAGTTCTGTTCCCAATCTCATATTCCCTACATTACAAAACCCTCCTTTTTTCTCTATAATCATGGTCTGGTCTCAGCCCATCAGCTACTGAAAATCTCATTCATGTGTTTGGCTCCTCCAAGACTTGTATTTTAATGCTGCACTGTTAATCCTCCCATCCTCCATTAAAAAAAAAAGGGCATTTGAAATCTCACTGCCTGTCATATTTCACAGCAGGTCATCTTCACCACTTTTCACTTATGTGTTCACTTCCAATCTCCCAGTGCCTCATTTAAAATGATTAACTCTATATTGATTATTGAATTGCATCTCTTTGTTTCAACCTCTAGCCTAGCCTCAAAATTATCCATTCTTACACACTGGACAGTCGTGCTTTTATTTTTCTTGCATTCCTGTCGAACCCATTGTTCACATAATTTCATAAAGTTCAGCAGGATAAACAGGCCTTTTAACCCTTCAAAGCAATTATTATTTGAATGATCATCCAGCTCAACTTCACGCTTTACACTATTCTTAAATCCCCTCATCTTCTTGTGTCCAAAATTGTACCAATATTCGCTTTGCATGTTTAAATCTGATGGGGAAAACATGGACCTGAGCAACCAAATAACTACAACCCATATTTGCATGTTAACTTTCCAGGACTCATATGCAAGTAGTCCCACCTCTTGTGAGATCCAATATTTTCTATTTTCTTGCCATTTAAAAAAACCCTACATTTTACTAGGGAAAATAGAAAAGCAAAAGTTCTAATTTCTACATATAATCTGCACGTTAGGCTGCTTTTGTCGAGCGGCAAAGGGAGGCTCTACATCTTTTGCAGTAACTGGGAAAATGTAGAAATTATGCATGGAAATTGCAGAGAAGGTGAAAAGGTGGGAACAATGGGGATATATGTGATGGAGTGGAGATAAGGAAATAAATGACAACTGATGAATCCTTGTTAAGAAAGCTAACCTATCCAGGAAAGTTGCAAATTGAATGAGAACAGAGAGGAAAGACGTACACAAACCATGATGTAACTATGAGATACAGAAACCGTCTTTTGTTGGACATCTGGAGTAAAGGACAAACTAGGGAAAGCCCATCAAATTGGACAGCATTGTAGATTAGGAAAAACTGATTTACATGAGACACCCACGTATATTATGTTATGTTCCCTTAGCAGAGTCAGTATTGCATACTTCAAAAAGTCCAAACATTGATGCTTGCAGTGTCAACGATTTATTGTCTGCCAACCTCAAATTTACTCCTATAATTTTTCCCAACTGATGGTCTCTGCTGCACCCATCAATAACATGAGCTTATAACATTTTGTGTAATTACCTTCAGTCTGCTACCTTATTGGTGAATTTTCTCAACATTTATTGTGTGACTACTTTCAGAAAAAGTGAAAATCCTGGAAACTCTCTGCTAGTTGTGATGAAAGATTTCCAACGAAATGTTCACATTGTTTCTCTTTTGCTTGATTTCGCTTGACCAGCTAGGTGTTTCCAACATTTTTCAGCTTTTATTTCAGATTTCCAGCATTTCTAGTATTTTGATTTGTATTTACTCTCGTTGTAAGATATATAATTGTTTGTAGTAAACACTTCAGTTGGCCTATTTGTAGAAAATTATAAATCAGATATGCCATTAAAGAATAGAATGATTTTTAAAAGTATTTATATTGAAAGTGTGATTATATATATATAGAATTGTCTTTGTCACACAAAATTGCATGTTTTCTGTCTATTCCATATCATGTTCTTTGTAGTCTTGGTATGCAACAGACTAAGTTACATAGGTTTAAGAATTTTCTTCTTCTTTTACTCACTTGTGCTTTCGGATTGCTTTCACCGAGGGTCCCAACTGAACCTGAGAGAAACGGGAGATTTGAGGGCTCAAGGTGAGAATACAAATTTATCACAGTGCAACTAAAAACTGCCTTTCAAAATGGGTGTGCCTTTTTTTCACAATAAACCTTTGTTGTAAATGCTGATGTCTTTGATCAGATTGTTGAAATATTGAAGGTACACAAAAAAGCTGGAGAAACTCAGCGGGTGCAGCAGCATCTATGGAGCGAATGAAATAGGCAACATTTCGGGCCGAAACATTGCCTATTTCCTTCGCTCCATAGATGCTGCTGCACCCGCTGAGTTTCTCCAGCTTTTTTGTGTACCTTCGATTCTCCAGCATCTGCAGTTCCTTCTTAAACATTCTTGAAATATTGACTTTGTGGAATGTATAATGTTAAAATTTGAATCGGAAACTTCAGATTTTGATTTGAATTTTTAATTAGTAATTTGAAAGTATTAACTATTAAAATTCCATATCACATCACCAACCATTGGGTTAGTTCAATCTATGTTAAATAAGGATATTTAATTAAATTTATTTAAAAAAAATCTCATCCTTTCAACATGTGGTGATGTTGAGAACCTGTCACCCTTGGTGAATGCTGAGAAAAGTAAGTAGAAATTTGGCACTGGGAGCTAAAGATTGATTAGTTTTATGCAGCAGACATATCAGCTGGTACCCAGTCAAACAGATCAGCTTTGCAACACAGCAATGCTAACAAAAAACTAGCTGGTCTGGTCAACAAAAGACATTTGAAGGGTAAATTTGCCACACAATTGGTAAGTAGATCATTTATAACAGACTTTGAAAATACTGTATATTGTTTTTGGAATAGAGCGGAATTGAGGGATGTGAGGATACCGCAGGGAAATAGTGTTGAGGTGAAAGTTTGGTCATGATTGAATGGTTGGGCATTCTCAAAGAGTTAGCTTCTTACATTCAAACCCATATAACAATTTACCTGGAAGGCATTTGAACATACTAATGAGCGTCCGTGCATGTCAGATGCCTGAAAAGATTATTTTGCTAATCAAATCATTTTTCTTTAAAATTCTGCTTTCACTGGTACTTGATTCTTACTAATGCAATTTAAAAAATAAATCTAACCTGCTTGTGGGTGCGTGGGCACTGCCTTTGTGATTGGTTACCAGGTATTGACTCTGTAGCTCCACCTTATGGACAAAGAAAAATAAATAAATGAGCACCAGCTCAAGACCCCTTTCCCCGTTGTTTTCTTTACATTTATGTTGAACTGTACTTTTCAAAATATTTGGTAATCATAAAGATATCAGAATTCAGATTTTTTTAATGCAATGTTCCGGTTTTTTTTCATGCACAAATGCAATATTTAGACTTGCAGTTCACGCAGCACCACATTTGCAGGACTCGTGCATTTGTCACTGCTATTCTTTGCACTTTGATATGCACCACTATGTTCTCATGAAGAGAGCTGCCTGTGCTTTTGAAGTTCCATAGAGTTCAGCTTCCTGGATAACACTCTTTTAACGATAGGTGATGCAGATTTTAATGATATGGGATTCATGTTCCTCAAGCAAAGCATATTAAATTTAAGCTGTTCCCAAGGATATAACCGATATGTAACACATGTTTCAACTTCCTTTTGTGTGAGTGTGAGCTAAAAGTAATTTGAATTGCTGTTTGTGAGATGAATCAGTGAATCCAGATATACTGCTCAACTGGCATTGATGTGCAGATGCTGCAGCAAAAAAATAAATTGTAGCTTTATAAATTTACAATTAAATTAATTCTTGCAATATTTTCATAGTTTTAAGAAATGAGTGAGGGCTGTAAAACTAATCCCAGCTTCTATCTGATCCATTTTTGTTGACAGATTTTGACTATGAAAAAGTGAAGTGTAGGGATAGGAGCAATATAATGTCGATTGGTATCCTAATGTTTTGTTGCCCAATCTTTTTTGTTTACAGTCGCAATGTATCTGGGGATCAAAAAGACGAAATCAAAGAAGCAAAACCCCGTTCACTTAGATTTACCTGGAGTATGAAAACAACGAGTTCCATGGATCCCAATGATATGATGAAGGAGATCAGAAAAGTCCTTGATGCAAACAATTGTGATTATGAACAACGTGAGCGTTTCTTGCTCTTCTGTGTCCATGGCGATGGACATGCAGAGAATCTTGTCCAGTGGGAGATGGAGGTTTGCAAACTGCCAAGACTGTCACTTAATGGAGTTCGATTTAAGCGAATATCAGGAACATCCATAGCTTTCAAAAATATTGCTTCCAAAATTGCCAATGAATTAAGGCTGTAAAATATGGTTAAGCTATAATTTCTTAAATAACATTTCATGAGTGTTTTTTTCTGAACACTGGTGGAAATTTACTGAAGAAAATGTATAGGATAATGCTTACGCAATAACTCTGTAACTTCAGATCATGGTATTATAAGAGAGCGGAAATTCTCGTGGGTGGGATGAGCGGTTGGGGGAGTGAATACATTTTTGTTTTAAGAAGTGCACTACAACATTCTGAACAGTTTGCCCCTTCATCTCAGTTACTTAATATGTTTGTTATTAGCTTAGAGTCAGTAACCTGTGAAATAAACTGAAATTCTATGGAAGTATGATCCCTGTATTTAAGAAAAATTGTTTAATGAAAGAAATTCCAGTTAAAATCCAGTTGAATGTGGGACATGAAGATACTCATGTGCTTTAATCCTGCATATCTTCCCTCCTTGGTACTGATTCAGGTGCTTAGCTTTTCAATGATAATGCATTGTAAGAAACAAATAAACTCTTTTTTCATCAGCTGTGTTTAATGATCTTCAGACAGTTGAGGTGTACCTAGTATTTTCATAAAACAATATATTACATAATGCGTAAGTTCTGCAAATGAAAGAAAATACCAGATGTATTTAGGCCTATTAATGATATTAATTACCTGTGTTAAACCAGGAGTGCTGTGATTTTAAAATGATTTGCGTTCTATAGATCACCGATACTAAACCACACTTAGGGTTTCTCTACTGTAGAAAATATCACCATCTAAGACTGGTTCCTTGATCAATTAGGACATCAATTATATAATTATTTTGGTTTCTTTACAACAAAGCTTAGATCATAAACAGTTTTGTTCTGCCATTATTTAGCTGTAATTATTGTTAATATTGAAAATGATTGGCCTCCACACATATTAGCTCAGTAAAAATGTTTGAGTTTGTAATTTAACTGTTGGGCCCCATGGGACAATATTCACTTAAGTATGCATTTTGTTTTCCTTTCAAGCTGTCCGCAATGTCCTTTGGAATGTAAATAATGTAACTTAGTTTTGCAGACAGCATCATATTGTTATATAATTTGTTTTCCTTTTTTTTAATGTTCTGTAATGACCAGGAGTTATGAAATCAATGTAAGTTGTCCGCATTTCAGGTTCACTGATCTCTTCATTAAAGGAACAAAACAAAAAATGTATTTCTGCAATCTCACAGATCTCAATTACTCATAAAGGATCTACACAATTATGTCAATGATTGAGTGTATATATTTAATTCCATAGTTTTCTTTTCACAAAAATAGTTCCATGGAAAAGCATTGCTGACTACCCTACTATCAAGAAAAACAGCATATCGGAAAAGGTGCAAAACCAAGTTTGTGAAACGAAAGCTCCAAATCTTTTTTGCAATTTTATCACTCATTTTGGAAATCCTTGTATACTATAAAATAAACATTTCTGAACATCAAACAGCAGGAAGCACGGTATTTTATCATATTTTTGTAGCGTGGTCCCATCTCTCCAGATTTGCAATATGTAAATGTAGTTCCCCTGCCTGCATTGATTTTTGTTCTGTAAAAATAGAATCTATAATTGTAAGCAGGTCAGCTCTCAGCTGAAAATCATTGCATCTAGTTGTCATTCTCTGTTTGTTTGGATAAATACGTTGATTTTACTTTTATTTTTAGTTACAAAAAGTACAGCAAATTAAAATGAGAACCTTAAAGGACCAATGAATTTACGATTACCAAATGCAATATTCATATCTTTCATTGCTGTCCTGCTCGACGTAACATTTTACTGAGTATCAAAAGTGCATATTTTTTGACAAACGGGCAAATGAAGTAGGCCATAACATATGTTTTTACCAAAAAATGCACATATTGTGTAGGTGGGCAAGAAGAGGTAAAAATCCCTCAACCAAATTAATGTTTCCTATCAGATTCAGTCAAAATGCTCTTGTCTTGTTTCAGCAAAGCTGAAGTTTAAAGAAACATCTTAAGACCATAAGACATCGGAGCAGAATTTGACCATTCAACCCTTCGAGTCTGCTCTGCCATTCGCTCATTGCTGATCTATTTTTCCCTCTCAACCCCATTCTCTTGCCTTCTCATAATATTTAACCCTTACTAATCAAGAACCTATCAATCTCTACTTTAAAAATACCCAATGACTTGGCCTCCACTACCATCTGTGGGAATAAATTCCACAGATTCACCAACCAGACTAAAGAAATTCCTCCTGATCATTCTAAAAGTATGTCCTTTTATTCTGAGGTTGTGCCCTCTGGTCCTGGACTCCTTTTCTGAAAGTCAAAGTCAAGTTTATTCGTCACATACACATACGAGATGTGCAGTGAAATGAAAAGTGGCAATGCTTGCGGATTGTGCAAAAAAACTACAAAACAGAATGGGACAGAAAGACATATTCACATATTGCATATTTGTGGGAGGAAAAAAAGCAAAAAAACAGCAATTATAAAAAGACACAACAGTAAAAAGGTACAGTAAAGTTAGTCCCTGGAGAGATAGGAGTTTACAGTCCTAATGGCCTCTGGGAAGAAACTCCTCATCCTCTCCGTTTTCACAGCATTGCAATGGAGGCATTTGCCTGAGCGTAGCAGCTGGAACAGTCCGTTGCTGGGGTGGAAGGGGTCTCCCATGATCTTGTTAGCTCTTTTGATGCATAGTTCCTGCAGGGGGCGAGTGTAGTTCCCATAGTGCGTTCGGCCGAACGCACTACTCTCTGCAGAGCCTACTTGTCCTGGGCAGAGCAGTTCCCAAACCAAACTGATGTTTCCGGACAAGATGCTTTCTACAGCCACTGAGTAGAAGCACTGGAGGATCCTCAGAGACACTCTGAATTTCCTCAATTGCCTGATAAAAGGTAAAGGCCCTGCCAAATTTTCTGATGATACAAGATGGGTAAATGAGCAAGTGATGCGGAAGATACAAGGAAAGGAAGTAGGGACAGCTTAAGTGAGTAGACTAAAGCATGACAGATTATTTGCTGGTAGGAAGAGGAAAAGAAGAATATTGTTTTAATGGCAAGAAACGACAATGCTGCTGCACAGAGGGATACAGATGTATTTGTATGTGAAATGCAAAGAGTTTTCAGACCCAACAAGTAATTATGAAGGCAAATTGAAAGTTGGCCTTTATTGCAAGGAGTACAAAAGTAAACTTTGTCTGCAAATGTACTGCATACAGATTTATTTTCCTTATTTAAGATGGGAATAATTACCTTGGAGGCAATTCAAAGAAAGGTTCATAGGTTAATTCTGGAATGAAAGGACTGCCCTGTGTTTTAGCTTAGTTTATTCTTGTCACGTGTACTGAGCTACAATGAAAAGCTTTTTTGCGTTCTATCCTGTCAGAAAAGACAATACATGAATACAATCAGGGCATCCACAGTGCACAGATAAAGGGTGGAACATTCAGTGCAAGATTAAAAAATTGGAGTGCGATAAAGTCCGAATAAAGATGGTTCCGAGGTCTCCAATGAAGCAGATGAGGAGCAATTGTAATCCATCAATTCCATAGACACAAAGGTGCGCTACAACGCTGAGAACTACAGTCTGTACTCTTCCCCTTTGCTGTACCTATAATATTTGAGTTTGACAGATTTTATTTATGTATAGTATTACTGATCAGATTGGAGAGCATGCAAAACAAAGCTTTTCATTCTACCTTAATTTATTTTATTGTCATGTGTACCAAAGTACAGTGAAAAGCTTTTGTTTGCATGCTGTCATGTCAAAGAAAAGACTACATGATTACAATCAAGCCTCCATAGTGCATGGATAGAGGTACAATATTTAGCGCAAGATATAACATTGAAGTCAGTCTAAAGATTATTCTATTGAGTATGTGTGACCTACGCCTTAGAGTTAGAAGAATTAGAGGTTTTTAATGAAGTCTATCCCTACTATTTCTTATGTTCTTATTAAAGGATCCACTCTGACAACTTTGACTTGTATATTGCTGTTACAATAAAGGTGAAGCTATTAATAGTCCCTGTTATGATCTTGTATAGATTCTTCAATCTGAGTAGTTGAAGAGGCTCGTTGCTGTTTGTTTCTTCCTGCAGAGGGCAACAGGCTGAAAAGATGTTAGATTGTAGAAATCTCTGATGGCAAATCCAGGAAAATGCTCTCGGCAATTTCAACAAGGTGAGTGACAAAAAACTTACCCCGTCTTTAAAATTAAATTCAGGCAATTCCATGCTTTGAAATAAAATAGTAAAAGGAAAATGTAATAAATATTCAAGCCAGGAGGCTCACGTGGTGAAAGAAAGCAAGTGATCATTTCATATATAATAATGAATATAACTTTCATCGCAGATTCTGTCAGCCCAGCAGGATATTTCCAGTGTTTAGTCTTTTTTTTAAAAGAGTGATAAGAATTTGTAATAATGTGATAAGCATTTCTGTTATATCCAATATTGTTGTCACCAATCACATAAAGTTAGCAGTCAAGTGCAACATGTAGTTGAGGTCATGGTATGTTGGCCTTTATTGCAAAGACATTGGATTGTAGGAATGGGAAGGTTGGTGAGGCCACACCTGGAGTACTGCACACAGTTTTGGTCACTTTACCTAAGAAACGATGTTGCATTGGAGGCAGTCCAAAACAGATTCACCAGACTATTCCTGCGATATGAGGATTTTCCTATTAAGTGATCCTCAATAGATTGGTATGTATTTTTTGGAGTTTGGAATGAGAGTAATCTCATTAAAATATATAAAATGCCAAGAGGACATAATAGGGGTAGATGTTGAGATGTTCCGTGAGTAGGATCATTTCAAACGAGGAGATGTATTTTCAAGATGAGGTGGTTATTTAAACTGGGATATGTAAAAATAAAATCACCTTACAGAGGGTAGTGAATCTCTGGAACTCCCTGCCCCAGAGAGATGTGGAGGCTAATTCATTTGGAAGTATTTAGAGTGGAGCTAGATCATATTTATTTTGGAAGATCAAGGGATTGAGGTTTAGACACAGAGGAGGAATTAGGATCAGGGATCGATCAACCATGATTATATTGAATGGCAGGTCAAGCTTGAGGGGCCAGGTGCCGTACAACCGCTCCTATTTTCTTATGTTCTAATCGATTTCTTGTGTTCTAATTGTTTTCTTGTGTTCTAATTGTTTTCTTGTGTTCTCCTTTTCTTCAGACATTCAGCATCAATCATTTTTTTGTCATCCTGTCATCCTGCTTTGTGAATTGAGTACAGTAAGTTCCCCAATGTATTCTTCTTGCGTATGGCATGCTCAGCCTAAAGTTGTAGGACAACTTGTTCTATTTGATCTTATTTGATTGTGCATGCCGGGTTGATTGCATTCGTCGCAACAGGGTGGACCACGTGAAGGTTGCAATCTCCCACCACTTCCCCAGTGTGAGACCTCGGATTAATTTCCAACGTAAAAAACTAAGTAAATTGAACCATTTGAATGAATGAATAAGTTTATTAGCCAAGTATTCACATACAAGGAATTTGCCTTGGTGCTCCGCCTGCAAGTGACAGCATGACATACTGTGACAGTTAGGAATGTCACATTAAACATTAATAATAAAACAATATTGATTAAACATGTGAATTAAATTAAATACCAGAGCAAAAGGAGGCTACAGATGTTTGGTTATTGAGTAGAGCTACTACTCGTGGAAAAAAGCTTTTTTTATGTCTGCCTGTGGCAGCTTTGACAGTCCGGAGTCGCCTTCCAGAGGGAATTGATTCAAAGAATTTGGCCAGAATGAGAAGGGTCAGAGGTGATCTTACCCGCTCATTTCCTGGCCCTTGCAGTGTACAGTTCATCAATGGAAGGTTGCAGCCAATAACCTTCTCAGCTGATCGGACGATGCGCTGCAGCCTCCGGATGTCGTGCTTGATGGCTGAGCCGAACCAGACCACGATGGAGAAGGTGAGGACAGACTCTACAATGGCCGTGTAGAATTGGACCATCATTGCCTGTGGCAGATTGTGCTTCTTCAGCTGCCGCACGAAGTACATCCTCTGTTGGGCCTTTTTGACGGGAGTCGATGGTGGCCTCCCATTTAAGGTCCTTGGAGATGATGGTTCCCAGGAACTTTAAAGACTCCACAGATGTGACTGGTGTTGTTGATGGTGAGTGGGGTGAGGGGAGGGGGAACTCTCCTAAAGTCTAAAATCAATCCCACTGCCTTAAGAGCATTGAGCTGCAGGTTGTTGCAATGGCACCAGGATGCCAGCTGTGACACTTCCTATCCGTAGGCAGATTCCTCCCCATCCTGGATCAGTCCAATCAGGATTGTGTCGTCCGCAAACTTGAGAAGCTTGAGAGAGGAGTCAGTAAAAGTGCAGTCATTGGTGTAGAGGAGAGGGGAAAGTCCGCAGCCTTGCAGTGCTCCTCTGCTGAGGGTTTGCGGATCCGAGATGTGTTTTCCCAGCCTCACATGCTGCTTCCTGTGTGTCAGGAAGCTGGTGATCCACTGACAGAGGGGTTCAGGCACAGTCAACTCGGAAAATATAAATATACTCGCAAGAGAAATGGTAGACTGTTATTTCCTTTTCTAAATGCCTTGCAGCGTGCCATGCTCTCAATCAGTTCATGGATGGAAGCAACACTTGGGTCAGATCATGTCAAGCAACATTATCACTCAGAGGGTGGTGGGAACGAGCTGCCAGAGTCGGTAGTTAAGGTAGGTACTATAATAACATTTAAAAGACATTTGGACAGGTAAATGCATAAGAAAGGTTTAGAGGGATATGGACCAAACATGGTCAGGTGGGATGAGTATAGATGGGGCATCGTGGTCGGCATGGGCAAGTTGGGCTGAAGGACCTGTTTCCGTGCTGTATGACGCTGAGGAAACAATAGAAACGTCAGTTACAATCTGTGGAACGCCTCTGAAGATTTGTGGCAACTCGCAGGTGGGACTCTTTAAATTCACAGCATTCAGCTGCAGCAAAATCATGGAAGTGCTTCCTGTGGCTGGCAAGCATTAATGAAGCCTTTATTGGATCTGTGACAACCTGCCACCCACATGCCTCCTGTTTCAATAAAGTACAGATGGCAGCCCCGTTGACAATAGACGCCAGTGTAGGTATTGCGGTTTACAGTAAATTACTGGGTGTTGCAGATGCAGGCTGATTTCTTTCAGTTTCTGATATCTGCTATTAGATGACCTATGGGACAAAATACAGGTCTTAGTTAAATTGACTTTAGACAATCTTCATTCTACTAATTTAGAGTCATCAAGTCATACAGCATGGACTGAGGCCCTTCGGCCCATCTTGCCCATGCTGACTAAGATGCCCCATCTGCACCTGCCCATGTTTGTACCATATCCCTTTAAATATCTCCTATCCATGTACCTATCCAAATGTCTTTTAAATATTGTTTTAGAACCTGTCTTATCTACCTCCTCTGGTTCTTGATCCCTCTACTCTGGGTAAACAAATCTATGAATGTATCCTACCTCTTTTCATGATCTTGTATACCTCTATAAGATGCAAACGTAAACAAAAAAGCAAATGCCTAGTAGCATCATGCAAGTGGCACAAAAGAGAGCCTCAAAATGTTTTGGCTCCTTCCTAAGTTTGACCTCCTGTGAGTGGAGAACCATCCTAGACCCTTCATGTTCTGTAAAAAAAGTTGGGCAAAAAAAAAGACAGACACAAGGAACTGCAGATGTTGGTTTACAATTGTTTTTAAAACAAAGTGCTGGAGTAACTCAGCAGTTGAGGCAGCATCTCTGGAGAACATGATTAGGGGACATTTGGGTTGAGTTGAGTTCAAAGTAGGCTTCTGACCCAAAGCATCACTGCCATGTCCTCCAGTAATGCTGCCTGAACTTGCTCCAGCACTTTGTGTCAAAATAAGACATCTGAATACTACTCATTATACAAAGATTCTGCATCACACTTGGGTGAAAGGGGAATGAAAGGTATGATCAATCAATAGTTGTTATTGCATTCTGCGGACATGGATTAATTGGACTGAGTGGCCTTTGCTGCATTCATGTTTTGTTTCTTCAGATTAGACTTTGCCTGACAACACTTCAACCAGTGCTCTTGTTCTACAACACCCAATACTCAACATTTTTTAGTCCACAACACTGGTTTGTTTATATGAGTGATGTCCTAAAATGGTAATATGCTATTACAGAATGGAACGTTCCAGAATACATCCCCTACGATATCAATGCATTCCTTTCAAGCAATATTTCCCATTAACTTAAACAAATTTAGACAGAGTGCTGGAGTAACTCAGCAGGTCAGGTAGCATCTGGAGAATGTGGATAAGTGACATTTTGGGTCTGAACTCTTCTTCGGGATAGGGGTCCAATCCCAAAACAACATCTACCCATGTTCTATCCATGTTCTCTAGAGATGCTTCCTGACCTGCTGAGTTACTCCAGCTCTTTGTCTTTTTTTGTAAACCAGCATCTGCAGTTCTTTGTAACCAAATAAATGCATGCCCTATTTTTCAACCAAGTTTCATCCATGTGCTGTATTTATGCTGTTCTCCAAAAGGGGGTGCTGCAATCTACATTGTGCTCGTTCTGATCTTATGACTGGTTTTCTTAAATTCCCAAATGGGCAGTAATATTGCTGCATTCGCCATTTTATAATGTCTTGACCTTCCCCACATTCTGCATTCTTATCTGGATACGTCATAGAGAGATGCAGCACAGAAACAGGCCCTTCGGCCTGCCAAATCTGCTTTCACCATCAACTGCGCATCTACACTAATCTCTTTGTAACCTCCCCCAGGTTTCATTACTCGCTGACATGCTTGGGGCGATTTACAGTGGCTAATTAACCTATCAACCCATACGTTTAGGATGTGGGAGGAAACTGATTCACTCAGAGTAAAGCTCATGCAGTCACAGAGGGGAAAGTGCAAACTCCACACATCACCCAAGGTCAGAAATTAACCCATGCCTCCACACTGTTAGCTGCGCCACCCCATTATATTGATCTGGAAATAATTCGTTTTTTTTTTTTAATTCCGTTGGAATAAGCAACCAATTAAAAGCAAAAACAGCAAATTGTGACGTGCACAGTGAATTGACACCATGCGATTGGTGGTGGGCTGTTATGAATAACTGATGCTCGAATTTATGAAAGTGCTCTTGACAATCCTCTACTTCTGCTCATCTTTAGCAGGCAGTTTATTTATTTATGTTATTAATATATTTCTAGTGCTCTCCTTGACAATCTGCCTTGCCAAACCTGTCTGCTTTGCAACTCATTTGACAGTGCACTGTCCTATAAAAGGGCTTTAAAATCTAATCAGCCATCTGCACTCGCTGTTTCGCAATGTCAGAATTCTCAGGAACTTGATTTAAATCTTTTTATTTGAATTTCACAGCAATTTGCATACATACAATGATAACAGACAGTGTCAGTCAAGGCATATTTGTGCAACAGTATGTAAGCGACCCTCAAAGCCCTTACCCTTACCCACCTTCAACCCACCCGAATCAGGTCGGAACCAAACGGGGACAAACAACACTCACATACATACACATCCACACAAATATGGTAAGATAAACTAAAACTAAACAAAGAATACTAAAAAAAAAAGAAGAAAAAAAAAGGGGGTCACTAATAACAGTAAATAAGTAAGTAATTAAATAAATAAGTGTGGGGAGGGGGGGGAGGTTAAGGGGAGAGCAGCTGCAGTAGAGCAGAACAATGGTGGAGAGCACTCAGTCCTAGGAATCTATCTAGGAATGTCTTGGTAGAATTCGCAGGAACTTGATTCATTTATTTACACACACCCAACCAGAGCCAATAATGCATCCTCTCCTTTCTGAACTCACTCCCAAACTTCTGCTTGACTAAAGTTGCCTTCATTTTCAAATGCTTTTTCCCCTCTAGGCAGAGATCACCTTCACTGAACATTTTATGCATTATTTCTCGACTTATTGCTGATTAAAGTTTAAAAAGGTCAAAAGATTAACTTTGAATTTAAAACGACCAGCTTCAACTGATGACATCATAATGGCTCGGCTAGCAGTGATCAGGTACACTGAAGATTTCATCCTATATTTCTCAAGTTATTTGCGATTAAAGCTTTTAAAAACGCCGACTTTCACAAGATTTTTACTGTTAAAATCATTCCTGCCAGCTTCCAACGCACTTTGATACAATGTTGCAACACAGGAACACTCTGAACCTTTCGCCTCACAGGAGGGGGAGGGTGAATTGCTATTGCAAAATGCAGGGCAAGTGCAATTGGATTTTTTTTTAAAGCCCACTGCTGAGGGAGGCATGGGAGTGCTGGAATCTTACGTTTGGGAATGGCTTGAGTTGGAGGACCACTCCTCCATTGTGGGCTATGGGTAGGGACGGGTGTGTTGGGGGAGCAGACCTAACCGGTCTGCACTTGGTCTAGTACTTATTAAAAGTCTCATCTTGTATGTGTGTTGGTGTATCTTTCTACCTTCATCAAAACGCCACGTGCTAGCACAGAAATGTTCACAGATTATTAATCACATTAACCCCGTCAACAAAATAAAGTGCTTCACTTCACATTTCATGCTATATTTCACAAGTTATAGCTTTTTAAAAATAGCTAAAACCAAGATTTTAAATGGCAAACGTCCTTCAACCTGGTTCGATTGACGTCACAAAGGGGGAGTGGGCAGCCACCATCTTCCAGTGACGTCAGGGGGAAGACCGCATTTAAATTAACGTTCCGACTTTTTCTACCCATGACGCCCCGGCCGGGGTTTTACGCGGTCATCAAGGAGGCATCAAGACTGCGGCGGTGAAGGAGACATAGGGACCGCAGTGGTGAGGCCTCGCGACTATGGGGCCACTGAGGAGGTTAGGAGGGAGAATGGGGGGATTGAGGGAAAGGAAGGGGTAGGGAGGGTAGTTGCCACGTCTACACTCCCTCTCTCGTCCCCTCCCTCTACCCTCACTCTCTACCCCCTCCTCCCTCTCTCTCTCTCTACCCCCCTCCCTCTCTGACCCTGTCCCTCTCTACCCCCCCTCTCTTACCCCCCCCCCCCCCCCTACCTACCCCCCCTCCCTCCCGACTTCCCTCTACCCCCCTCCCTCTCTAGGGATTGAAGAGGGGGAGAGGGAGAAATGACCCACGACTGCGCAGTTGGGGGCTATGCGCGAGTAGTGGAATATTACGTTGGGGGAATGGGTGAGTAGTGGAATATTGTGTTGGGAGAGCAGACCCAACGGTCTGCACTTGGTCTAGTGTTCTATACAAGTCACCATAAGGAGATTTTAGATTATCTGTTCAATTTAGGTTTCTTTGAATCATTGTTGGAACAAAATTAATGAGCACCACAATGAATTAACTACCCTATTTTTCCTTTGCGTGTTTGAATTGTTACAGATTTGTGGACATCCCTGGCTGTCGCTTGCAATTCATTGGGGAGATAATATTAATCTTGCGACAGTGGAAACCAAGTGCAAGTGGAAAACCCGTCCGTCTCTCTGATCTTGAGTGGTCAGACTTCATCTGAGGCCTCACAACATAATGTTGAGTTCTTCTTCTGCTACCTTTGCCAACACACCTATTTCTTCGTCAATAAATCCTCACCCGCTCACTGATGACCCTTTCTCAAATCTCCAGCACTTCCACTTGGATACCCTCTTCCGGCCTCTCTCTCTTGACTTGTTCAATTCTAATTGCTTCTATCTTGCAATTGCTTTGACCTCTACTCTCCCTTCCCTCATTCCAACATTACCTTCTCTGTAGGGCAGTACTCTCTGTTCACTCCGCACTAATCTCAGACTCATCATTTACCTCATATCCCTCTTGTGTAAACTATATAGTTTTCCAATTTCAGATATCCTAGTCCCCGTTATTTTTCTGCTTCCACGAGTCCGCCTAGGGTCCCTCTCTTTGTTTACCATACTCATCCATCCCGCTTACCCAGACTCATCCACTTACTCCACCTTGTTTCATGTGCCATCATCCCCTCACCAGGATCCATCTATCATTTTCATTCTCTAGCTCTACCCATCCCCATCCACCTCTCCACCAAGTTCCATCTGCTGAAATATTTTAATCGTTTCCAATGTTTCCACCTACCACCATCTGTCTCAGCAGAGCCCCATTAGTCATCTGTGTCCGACTGTCATCCTTCCCCTCATCCCCCACTCACTTGACTCCACTTATCACCTATCAGCCTCTGTCTCACCCTTCTCTCAATTCATACACTGGCTATCTTCCCTCTACGCTCTTAAGTCCTGATGCAAGGTCCCAACCTGAAACATCCGCCATCCCTTTACCTCCACAAATGCTGCTTGACCCACTGAGTTTTTGCAGCTGTTTGGTTTTTTTTGCTGGAACAGTAGACCAACTTTGACCCCTCGATTTTCACCTTTTTAGGCCTCTTAGTTCTCTTAAACATTTCTTAATTTGGAACAGGATGTGGCACTTGAATAGTTTTAGTTATAACCACAAAATATTTAGCTTTTAAGAAGATAAAGTCAGCTGGTTAAATTGCTTTTGGTCAAATTTAAAACAGGGTTTTCCATTTGCTTAGAGTTGCCTATTTTTTGGTCTATTGACGCTTCCTGAAAAAAAAAATGGTATTGTGTTGCTTTGGGGCAATACACTTGTACTTTAACATGATGTATTTTTCAACTCGTTAATTTATAAATGTTCCCAATATTCCAAATGTATTAAATGCTGCAATGTCTTATAAAACAATCTATTAGCATATGAGAGCCATTGATTTGATCTTGAAACCAGCCTGTCATGATACTGCAGATGAAATGGGTGAACGAGCACAATGGGGAGTTATTTTGAAATTAAGTTCTTGTATTTATTTCTTCCTAGCAACAGTTCTCCCAGTGTTTGGTCACAGAATGTAGAAGACAAGAACTAACCTGTACCTGTGATTAAAGATTAACCTAATGGATCATTATTGTTTAGTAAGTTCTCAAGTAACTAATCGTTTGACGACGTATCAACAGTTATTCTATACTCTGCAACTATATAAACATGGTGCATTAAAATACAATGTGGGTAATGCCAACACATTCCTCATTTGTCCCTGTGGATTGGGTGGTGAGCCCCTTTCTTGAGTCACTGCAATTGTCTTTTGGAGATGCTCCCACATTGCTGTCGGACAGTGAGTTCCAGGACTGAGCTCCAAAAGGTTCTGACCCAAAATGTCACCTATTCCTTTTCTCCAGAGATTCTGCCTGACCCGCTGAGCTACTCCAGCATCTTGCGTCTATCTTCGGTATAAACCAGCATCTGCAGTTCCTTCCTGCACATTATAAATGAATGAATATTTATTTCTAAGCCAGGTTGGTGTGCTATTTGGAAGGGAACTTCAGGTGATGATATTCCGATATTTGCTGCCCTTATCTTTCTAAGTCACAGGTTTGGGGTGTGTTTTCCAAGTAATCTTTGCAAGTTCTTGCATCAAATACTAAAACCCACTCGCAATCATGTTTACTATGACCTTTGTGAATCCATTAATTACATATCATGCTATTGAATCATTCAGATCTAGTTGTGCCAAGATACATCTTCTCAATTGGCCACTTGTCAGATGCTTGAATTAGTTTTACAGTGGTAGAGCAAAACAATCAGCCATGCAGCCATTACCAAATTGCTAATAAGTCACAACTACAGGATGTGAGATTGTTGGGGGAATTGTACTTGGCTATGAGGCCTTCCACGGAAAAATAGTTCAGTAACACATTTTTTATTACCAAAAATGAATTTTATTCAGAATAAAATATATATACAAGGCAATAACAGTGCGTAAATACTTCCGACAATCTCAGGGTCTATACATTAATTTGTGTCATATTCAATAGTGCTTGCAACTATCCTTCAAACACATGGATTTGCCACTCTTGTGGCCCCCTGGGGTGATATCCCTTCTCCTGTTTGGGGGGTGCCACCACCAAACTCTGGCCCTCAATGTCCCGTAGCAGCAGGACCCTCAGTAACACATGCCAGAATCAAATGTGAGGTAAAATTTACATGATTGAAGTCTGAGAAAGCATTTATCCTTTGCAAACCTGCGATATTATCCAGATTTTGTAAGAATGGAGAATTACAGGAAGGTAATAAAACTAAAAAATGAATGAACAGGACAATTAAATAATGAATGTGATGAGTATGTTATTGTGCATTTCCACTGAATTGAAATTAATTTCTCCTGCAGGGGAATTTGAAATGTCAAGGTCATCGATACTAGTTCCTTTGTGAAAAGGAAACCGGAAAATACATTAGACTTCATTGGTGTAATGAAAGCTATAACCGATTAAAGAGTTCTCTGAAATTTATGGTTTGGAAAACTTTACCTGATTTCATTACAATTGTGTCATAATATAAGTCACGTTGAAGTACTTTATTGTACCACTTAATAAAACAAAATCATTCACTGCTAAATTCCATTCTATTGTCATGGTTAGCCAATATGTATTTCATAAAGCCAATGTCCCTTTGAATTTGCAGCGCATTGCTAATACCTTGTTCTGAAAAAGTTAAATGAACTTTTTGCCATCCCAGGTTTGTGATGAATTATTCTTATGGTTAATGTAACAGAACCCAGTTTGCATTGTGCTAGACAGCTAGAAGTATATTTAGAGCCAGATAAAGACAACACCCATTTTTTTTTTAAAAACAATGGCCAGAAGATCCCAGTGTTGGCTGTGATCTTTGGTTTCCACAGCAACTGGTCATCTTTAATAGCAAAAGAGAACAAAGATTGATTTTAGCTAAGTCTTTTTAAAAATCATTAAAGTTACCAACTTCCTTTACTAAAACAAATTTTAATGGTAAAATGAGACATAGTAAAACTTTAAACAAAAATGTTTGATAATTTCCATGCATGAACATTCATGAGAGGAATTTTGAAAAAAATGACATGTTTAGACAACATGTAATTTTAATCAATATTGTAAAGTGACATATTGTAAATGTCATCACGTAACTGCAACAAATTTAGCCATTAGTTAGTTTGAAGAAGGGTCCCACCCCCAAAAGTCACCAATCCATTTTCTCCAGAGGTGCTGCTTGACCCACTGAGCTACTCCAGCATTTTGTGTCTATCTCAGCCATCAATTAGTAACTCTTGATCATGTCTAAGTATTTATAGTAATAATGTAGTCCACAATCTTACTCCTGCCATTTCCTACTTTCAGACATGCAAATGTCTCAAAGCTTATCAAAAGGTTGCAACACCCTCCAAATTTACAGTAAATTTTAGGAAACTTCTGCCATAGATGCAGCATGTCGCAAGCTAGATTTTAATAGTAATGTTTTATGTTATGCTTCAAATATTATTAAAAAACATTGGTGCTGGTACAATTTTTATAATGTATTCAACTTATGTTGGTGACTTTATTCAATTTCGTACACATTTTAACACAGTGAGAAACATACAATTAAGAACATGTAAGTACAATAAGCTCCATCCAAGAAATTGCAGAGTATTGTCGACATAGTGCAGATCACACAAACCAACCTCCCTTCCATTGACTCCATCTACACTTAATGCTGCCTCGGCAAGGCCACCAACATAACCAAGGGCCTGTTTCACGCTGGTCACTCTCTCTTCTCCCCTCTCCCATCAAGCAAGTGGTACAGAAGTGTGATAAAGCATACTTCCTGATTCAGGAACAATTTCTTCCCAGCTGTTATCAGGCAACTGAAACCTCTCAGCAGCTAAAGTGCAATCCTGACCTACCTCACTGAAGACCTTTGAACTACCTTTTATCAAACTTTAATTTGCACTGAATATTGTGTCCTTTATCTGTGCACTGTGGATGGCTTGATTGTAATCATGTACAGTCTTTTCTTTGACTGGAAACCATGCAACAAAAAGCTTTTCACTATACCTCAGTACACATGACAATAATAAATTCAACTAAACCAAAAGGTGACACCGTGGCACAGTGGTAGAGTTGCTGCCTTACAGCGCTAGAGACTAGGGTTCAATCCTGATTATGGGTGCTGTCTGTACGAAGTTTGTACATTCTCCCTGTGACCACGTGAGTCTTTGGGTGCTCTGGTTTCTTCCCACACTCCAAAGACATACAGGTTTGTAGGTGACTTGACTTTGTTAAAGATTGTAAATTGGCCCTAATGTTAGTGCTAGTTACAGGGTTCATAGGTCTGCTTGAACTTGGTGGGCCGAAGGGCTTGTTTCCACATTGTATCTCTAAACTAAACTAAAGGAGCTTCCTGTGTTCAAAACTCTAACCTTCTAATCTGTGTGCTTTTGGTTATTTGAACAATTCATCATCACGACCAGTTTAGCTGAACTAATTTGTCAGATTCTTTTGTAATTGTGGAAACTTCAGTTGTGTCACTTCAAAGTCTATTTTCCAAACCGACCAAGCCTAATTTCCCTAATCTTGCCTCATAAATTAAATTGCTATACATGAAATTACTTTCAAAGCTTATGTCAACTGTAATAATTCTCACCATGAAAATAATTGACTTGCAGGTTGCACCAATGCCTCAAATTGCCCAAATAAACCTTGTTCACTAAATTGCTATTCTGCTATTACATTCCATTGTTCCTAATTTCCTCCTTTTAACTTTAACTGTGCTGACTAGCCCACTATGGATTTTCTAATGATCACACTGTTCCATTCAAGCTTTGCACCTTGTTTTTGGACACTTCGCGCACTTCCTAATTTAAAAATGATTCCCTGTTTAATAAACAAAGACTCATGGACCTGTCCCACTTGGCCAACTTTTTAAGCGACTGCAGGACACTATGCGGTCCCCACATGTTCGCGGGTGGTTGCCAGGTAGTCATCTTCATGGTCGTGAGGAGTTCCCGCATTCTGGGAACTAGTCGCAGCCTCATTATGGTTGCCGCAAGTTGAAATATTTGCTGGTGACCAGAATGAAGCCGCCATGGAGAGTAGCGAGAATTATCGTGCGGTAGTTGTGTCGCCTGGAGGTCCTAGTGGGTTGCCAGAAGGTTGAAGGTTCATATATGTTGTAGCCAGTGCTGACCGGGAAAAAAACGTAAGCAATAGTTTTCTGAACCAAGGATAACCGACCGGTAATGTTAAATGTCCGCCGAGCTTCATAGCTGTGGATCTCAGGCTTCTTACAAGTTCTCCACTCCTCCCCCTTTCTCCCACCTCTCCTCCCTCTTTTAAAGAACTTACCGTACACTGTGCTATAGCCATCTTAATTACAGCACCAACCTTACTGTTCATTGCGGTGTGTCTATCACCTTGGCTTTGCACCGTGTGAATTTCACTCAGATAGCTCTCCCCCCGCTTGCCCTGTCCCCCGCCTGTATAATGGGCTGGTGAAGGAAGCGATGTGTGTGTGTGTGTGTGTTCCACTCTGACAGTCACCATTCCAGTTGCTGGTTTTTCAGGCGACTGCCGGCAAGACCTGAAAAATCGCCTGTGGGACAGGCCCATAAGGTTCACAACTGAACCAAAGACAAAAAATATTTCACAAGCAGACTTCAGAATAGTGTAACTAACCATTTCTTTTGACCTATACAGTATCACTCATCTGAGCAGTGATTTAAAATAAACTACATAACATTTTATTAACTTTAATTTTATTACTCGTGCAGAGCATCTCATAATTTAAACAAGGAATTTGTAATATTAAAAATTCAAACTTTGTAAATAAACATTGTTTCTCATTTGACATTGGTTCAATGATAATCTGGGTCCTGATTTAAATATAGAATCAATGAACTGCAGATACTGATTTACACAAAAGGATTTAAAGTGCTAGAGTAACTCAAAGGGTCAGGCAGCATCTCTGAAGAACTTGAATAGGTGATGTTTTGGGTTGGGACCCTTCTTCAGAGAACATGGATAGGTGATGTTTCGGGTCGCAGTCTGTAGAAGTGTCCCGACCCAAAACTTCACCTATCCAATTTTTCCAGAGATGCTGCCTGACCCACTGAGTTACTCCAGCACTTTGTGTCCTTCTGATTTAAATTTAACACTTGAGTCCAAATGTGAACCAGATTTTGCAATCCCGCTTTCCTTTTAAGTTGAATTGGATGAGGAAGTGTCTATTTTGAACGTTTTTCACTATGTTCAATTATATGATTAATCACTTTTTTTTTTACAATCTCCTAACAGCCCAAATGTGAACGCTAGCCTTCATCCTTTTCATTAGTTTTATGGTGAAATCCAATGAGCAGAACTTCATATGCCAGGTTTGGCCCAACACAGGAGGTGTATCAGTTTTCAAGTGGATTTCTCAGCATAAGTGCTAAGGAATTGCCACATCTTTGCATTCCTCTGCTGGGACTCCATGAGGAGTCGTGCACAAGAGTGCAACCTGGAAATCTCCAGTGACCTGCAATTAGCAAGATTGATGCAAACATGTGGAAATACTGAACTTGCTGATCTTTACGGCCAAATTAGTTGAGTGTTTCTGGATGCTCTGCAGGTTGAAACAATCAAGACAACATGCTTTTGTCTGAAATTCACATAATACAAAATTTGAGTAATTTTGGTTTGAAGTATGATTTGACATTTCAATTTCATGTTCGAAAGTAATAGGAGCAGAATTAGGTCATATGGCACATCAAGTTTACTCTGCCATTCAATCAGGGCTGATCTATCTTTCCCCCTCAACCCCATTCTACTGCCTTCTCCCCATTAACCCTGACACCTTTACTAATCAAGAATCTATATCAATCTCCGCCTTAAAAATATCCATTGACGGCCTCCACAGCCGCCTGTATCAATGGATTCCACGGATTCACCATCCTCTGACTAAAGAAATTCCCTTTTATCTCCTTTCCAAAGGTACTTCCTTTTATTCTGACGCCATGGTCTTTGGTTCTGGACTCTCTCACTGGTAGAAACATCCTCTCCACATCCACTATCCTTTTACTATTTGGTAAGTTTCAATGAGGTCCTCTCAACCTTCTAAACACAATTGTTTAGATTATTTAGGGACCAAGGATGTCTTTTAGAAAATAGTGTCCACAAAGCAGACATGCATGTGGGATGAGTTGAGCTGAAAGCAAATTGATGAAGGTTTTATTGCCCAGAGATATGCACAATAAATATTTCAAGAAAGACAGTGCTGGAGTCATTCAGCAGCATCTCTGGAGAAAAAGGATAGGTGACATTTTGGGTCAGGATCCTTCTTCAGACTTTTTTAAATAGTTCATGATGGTGGGAAGCATACCTATTTGACTTATCAATTGCATTGCTATTTTTCAGATGGACCATTAATGAATTCCCTTTCCAAACACACATTGTTAAAAAATATATTTAGTAGCAGGAAGCACCCATACCAGTGGTATTAAAAGGTGTTCAAAGGACAGTATTTTCACTTCTATGTTAGAAGGTTTTGCTTAGTTTAGAGATTCAGCGTGAAAACACCGAGTCCATGCCGACCAGTGATTACCCATACACTGACACTATCCTAAATACTAGGGCCAATCCCCATTACGGTATCCACTTACATATACAGATTCAAATGACCCTATGGCACTGTTCTAAAGAGAAGGGAAGAAGCCAATATGTAACCCTTAGCCACCATTTGTATGTATAAACTTGCCCTGTTCAAATTAGCTGCAACATTTCCAAACCTGGGATTACACTTCAAAGGCACCCAAATGGCAACAAGGTGTAATGGGATATCTTGACATGATGAAGATATATGACTGGGAGAATGAGCAGAGGACCAAGTGAAGATAGACACAAAATGCTGGAGTAAAACAGCGGGTCACACAGCATCTCTGGAGAAAAGGAATAGATGTTATTTCGGGTCGAAGCCCTCTTCAGACAGAGAGAAACTAGATGACCAAGTGAGGCAGGAACCACTTTGATTGTGGCTGTCAAGGCAATTACGGCAACAAATTTACATATGTTCTCCAGAGATGCTGCCTGACCCGTTGCATTACTCCAGCACTTTATGTCCTTTTGTGCAAATCAGCATCTGCAATTCCTTGCTTCTACATTTTGCATTTGTTGGAGTTGGATAAAATTAGACAATGCAGGCTATAACCATCGAATGTTTGTCACAAACTACATGGGTTCTCTGCTAAAGCATCCAACTAATCATTAATGTGTTTGGTGCTAACTGGCACTCTGCAATCATTATAATTACTAGGTACCAAAAGGTTGGCATTCTGCCTGCCTCAGATGAATTGATTCATTACAGGTTTATCATTGTCACGTTTACCGAAATACAGTGAAGAACTTTGCTTTGCGTGCAATCCAGTCAAATCATACATACACAAGTATAAACAAGCCATATCTGCAATGAATGCAGATAAAAAAAATGTGCAAGGACTGCAATGAGGTTGGTGGGAGTTTGGAGTCACACCCTTAGCTTGATTGTAGGAAGGCAATTAATATCTAGCTACACAGAATGATCTTCTTAGGAATAATTTCATCTCTAAATTGCATGTATTCATCTTTTAAGCACTATTTTACTTATTCCTCCTTCGCTTCATACAGCTAGGAAACAATCCCTTTGGCCCAACTTGTCCACACCAACCAATATCTACAATAGTCCCACCTGCCTGGCTTTGACACATATTCTTCTAACCCTATCCCTTAATGAGATGTCCATTTAGTAGTTTGATCATAGTGGGGAAGAAGCTGTTCCTGAATCTGATGGTATGCTCTTTCAAGCCTTTGTATCTTCTATCCAACAGAGAGAAGAGGGAATGACCAGGGTGACAATATTCTTCGATTATCTTGGCTGCTTTCCAGAGACAGCATAAAGTGTTGATGGTGGGGAGGCTGGTTTTGTGTGATGCACTGGGCTGCAATTTCTTGCAATGTTGCTAAGAGCATTTGCCAAACCAAGTTGTGATGTATCCCAATAAAATGCTTTCTACAATGAACAGGTACAAGCTGGTCATGCACTTTGATGCCTGAGGCCATGATCAGAGTCACTCAAACTGATCATTTTTTCCCTTTAATGCCCACAAAAACCATGCATAAAATCATGAGAGGAATAGATCAGGTAGATACATGGGGTCACTTGCCCAGAGTAGGTGAATCGAGGACCAGAGGACATAGGTTTAAGGTGAAGGGTAAAAGATTTAATAGGAACCTGAGGGGTAACTTTTTCACACAAAGGGTGGTGGATGTTTCGAACAAGCTGCCATAGGAAGTAGTTGAGGCAGGGACTACCCCAACGTTTAAGAAACAGATATGTACTTGGATCGGACCGGTATGGAGGGATATGGACCAAATGCGGGAAGGTGGGACTAATGTAGCTGGTACATGTTGGTCGGTGTGGGCAAGTTGGGCCGAAGGGCCTGTTTCCCACACTGTATCACTCTATGACTAAGAATAGAGCCTATAGAGTAAATAATGGAGACTATACAGTGACTGCTAATACTGAGTATTGAACTCCGATGATGTGCATTTGACCTTCAAGTGGCAGCATGTAAAAATGATACTGAAAAATCGAAGATAAATAAAATTGGTCTAATCGGAGAACAAAGTTTATGTTTTGCAAAGATCCTCAGTGTACGATAATGTAATTTGAGGAAAGGTAATTAATATCTAACTACATGGCATGATATTCTTAGCAATGGTTTCATCCCTAAATTCCATGTTAATCTTTTAAGCACTATTTACTTATTCTTCCTTAGCTCATCTGTCATAGAGTTATACAGCATGGAAACAGGCCCTTCAGCCCAACATGCACATGCTGACCAACGTGCCCGATCTGCACTAGTCTCACCTGCCTGTGTTTGACCCATATCCTTCTAACCCTATCCTATACAAATACCTGGCCTAGTGTCTTTAACAGTAAATGGCGTGATAGTACCTGTTTCAAAGACCTCCTCTGGAGGCTCGTTCACCACCCTTTGTGTAAAAAAAGTTGCCCCTCAGTTTCCTATTAAATCTTTCCCCCCACACCTTAAAAAAAGCTATGCCCTCTGGTTCTGGATTTCCCTATTCCGTTTAGTTTAGTACGTCTTTGGTGTGTGGGAGGACACTGGAGCACCCGGAAAACCCCACGCAGGTCACAGGGAGACCGTACAAACTCACACCTCTGGGTAAAAGATTGTGCATTCACCCTATCTATACCGCTCTTGATCTTATACACCTCTATTCAATCACCCCCATCCTCCTGCGCTCCAAGGAATAAAGTCCTTGCCTGCCCAACCTCCCCCTATAGTTCAGGTCCTCGAGTCCTGTCAACTAGTTTCTGATCTGTTGTTAACTTCTTTACAATGGGCTCATCCAAAATACTTTTGGCCATTCTCCCACTCTCTATTTACTTCCGTTTGGCCAAAATATTCTGCCCACATTCCATTCTTTTCGTTGACATTGACAAGTAGTTTATGATTCCACTCTACTCTATCAAAATGTTCAAATCTAGTTGAAATGCCTTCATAATTTTCCCCTATCTATTTGCCAGGGCCTCCTTGCCCAACCAACCCCATAAATTCCTGTCCCTCCATAATCAGCCATCTTTTCGAATGCCTTGGCCACTTGCATGCTCTTGCTTCCCTCAGCCCAGCTCATTATCATTCTAATTATTTTCTCTGGGTTTGTGCCCATTTATTTCCACCATAGCTCTTGAGATCTCGTGGTATGTTTTTCACAATTATTAAACATTATAAATTTTCTGGTTGTACAAGTTTTCAAAAATAATTTTAAACCATAGACTCCAATAGAAAGGATATTTCCATGAAACATAATATTTGTATTACACAAGTTATTTATATTTCTCAATGGCTACTCCAGGTTCATCAGCACTATTTACCTTTTCCCTGCAAGAGATGGATACAGTATGTTGATGTTTTTGTTCAGTATTTTTTCAGTATGTTCAATCTTATTTTGCAAAATAATTTTAGCTGGATTTGGATATATTATTGATAGTTTTCATGTACTAAAATGAATCAGTTTCTATTATAAATTGTGGGAAATGCCAAAATGTAAACTTATTTTTCATCAAACGTTGCAACATATCCATTAACATTTTTATGTTTTCATGTACGTAATTTATTATGTAATATCAAAGAGGATATTTAATTGCTCACATCTTGCATTTGGGAGAATATATTGTAAATTTGTGGATATTTAAACCTCTTTTTATGCAACCTCAAACAGAATCATTATCATGTTATGCCAAAAAGTTTTGTTAAATGAAGTTTGTTTAAGTGTTCTCCAGCCGAAATATCAGCTGATGCTGAGGTTAATAACATAGCACAGTGTCCCTTGGCACAAAGGATACCATCTGTCAGATAGATTGCTGTTAGCATTATGTTAACCCAATTATGAAACTCAAACTAATTGAAGCAGATGAACAAATGGTCCTCTAGGTCATTATCAGTCCCACACAACATGGAGAATACTTAATTCCTGCACTGACATGATATCAGCATTTACACAGGACACAACAGAGAAGGATCCTGTGTTCATTGCTATGTACAAAACCAATGTTGCAAGCATAATATGAGGGGTTATTTAAACCCTCCCATCATTTCCGACAGCAAGAGAGTGGGGAATTAAACATCCCCATGCAATTTGCCTGTTCTGGAATCAACAAGACGCTTCTGCCTGTGATTTTTAACTCGCTCCCGTGGGATTGGCTCATTAAATCTGCCTATTTCTGTTGTTCCTAATGCACCTTATATCCAAGCAAGTGACTCACTCCTTGTGGCAATCTTGCTCCCTGTATAGTGGTGAGCAGACTCCTTTCTATCTATTCCTCACCCCAAACTGGGAGATGCAGCTGCATTAGGGCATCAACGCTCAAATTAATTTTGCTTTGACCTGATTACTGTGGCATTGGAGTAGGTTTTTAAATTCACCTTACTGCCGAACCTCGAGTTAAAATTTAGCCTTAAGAATACTGGGTCTGATCTTGAGTAGAAAGAACTTACTGCTTAATTCAGTTTATTTTAGAGATACGGCGCAGAAACAGGCCCTACGGCCCATATAGTCCATGCCTTTCGGCAAACCCGCATACTAACACTATCCTAAACACGATAGGGATCATGAGCGAATGGAGATGAGCGAAGTTTTGTTTTACCTGCTGGTGGGTGCCTGAAATGCATTTCCAGGGGTGGAGGCAGATATGATAGTGGCATTCAATAGGCTTTTAGATACGGAGGGATATGGATCACATGCAGGCAGAGGAGATTGGTTTATCTTGGCATTGTGTCCAGCACAGATATTATGAGCTGAAGGGGCTGTTCCTGTGCTGGACTGTTCCATGTTCTGAGTACAAAGTTCCTGTAATTCCATACGATTTATTTCAGAGCACCAGCTCATACAACCCGAGTAGAACTAGATAGAGAATCAGAACTGTTGTGTTTTGGGTATTTGTATTGTCTTTTTTTTTTCTCAAATGTTTATGTTTTTTTTGGTATCATTGTGATTTGATTTAATTTTAAATTTTCATATTTTTTAATAGTTCAAAATATTCCAAGTATTTTGACAGGGCTGTTAATCCAGAGGGGATTTGTGGAGGGAAAGTTTGGTGAGTGTGCAAGATTTGATCACATGTCAAAGCTGTTTCCCATTAGTTTTATGGGTGTAGGCCCCACAGTCTCACTACAAACCTTGAAGACGGCCTTTTCTGGCAAGTTTCCAACGTCAAATGACAATGAAGTAAACCCTTTCACTTTTCAGCTGAAAACACAGGCAGTTCACTTGGATAGAAAACAGTGGATCGCTATTTTTTGTTTAGAGATACAGCGTGTAAACATGCCCTTCGGCCCACCGAGCCCTTACTGACTATTGATCACCCATTCACACTAGTTCTATGTTATCCCATTTTCACATCCTACACACTAGAGGCGATCAATAGAAGACAAATAACCAACAACCCTGCACGTCTTTGGGATGGGGGAGGAAACCCACACAGTCACAGGGAGAATGTACAAACTCCACACAGGCAGCACCTGTAGTCAGGATCGAACGTGGGTCTCTGGCGCTGTGAGGCAGCACTGTAAATCACTAAGAATTATAACAAAAGAGTGCAACACATTTGAAATGATGTGCAGGTAAAATCATTAATACACATTCTTGTCTTTAAAGATTTTCAAAGTAGAAATTCAGTGTTTTTATCCAACAGAGAAACAAGGAACTGCAGATGTTGGTTTACAGAAAAAGTCACAGTGCTGGAGTAACTCCAGAACTGTAAACATCCAGGTTCAGGAACAGCTTCTACCCAACAACCAGCAGGCTATTAAACACAACAATCAGAACTACAAATTGTCTTGGTTGCACTAGGGAATTTGGGCTTGGTGTTGTTTTTGGACTATATTGTTTAGTGAACATTTTTTTTTCTGTTCGTTTATTATAGTATAATAATAATACACTTTATTGTCATCGTATATACATACACCGAAATTTCAGGCGCCCTGCCCGAGCAGAGCTCCAATGTATCAGATAAATAATAAAAATGACAAATAATAACAATAGGTGCAGTATTAGGCCATCCGGCCCTTCGAGTCAGCACCGCCATTCAATGTGATCATGGTTGATCATCCACATACCCCGTTCCTGCCTTCTCCCCATATCTCCTGACTCTGCTATCTTTAAGAGCCCTATCAAGCTCTCTCTTGAAAGTATCCAGAGAACCGGCCTCCCCCGCACTCAGGCAGAGAATTCCACTGACTCACAACTCTCTGTGTAAAAGTTTCCTCATCTCCGTTCTAAATGCCTTGCTGCTTATTCTTAAACTCTGGCCCCTGGTTCTGGACTCCCCCAACATCAGGAACATGTTTCTTGCCTCTAGCGTGTCCAAACCCTTATATGTTTCAATCTTCTTCTTCCTCCGTATGGTGTGCACAGCCTAAAGTTGTAGGACAACTTGTTCTATTTGATCTTATTTGATTGCGCACGCTGGGTTGATTGCATTCGTCGAAACAGGGTTGAAATCCTCCACTCCATATGTTTCAATAAGATCCCCTCTCATCATAAATTCCAGAGTATACAAGCCCAGCCGCTCCATTCTCTCAGCATATGATAGTCCTGCCATCCCGGGAATTAACCTTGTGAACCTACGCTGCAATCCCTCAATAGCTAGAATGTCCTTCCTCAAATTAGGGGACCAAAATTGCACACAGTACTCCAGGTGTGGACTCACTAGGGCCCTTTACAACTGCAGAAGGACCTCTTTGCTCCTATACTCAACTCCTTTTGTTATAAAGGCCAACATGCCATTCGCTTTCTTCACTGCCTGCTGTACCTACATTCTTACTTTCATTGACTGATGAACAAGGACCCACAGATCCCATTGTACTTCCCTTTTTCCCCAACTTGACACCATTTAGATAATAATCTGCTTTCCTGTTTTTGCTACCAAAGTGGATAACCTCACATTTATCCACATTAATGCATCTGCCCACTCACCCAACCTCTCCAAGTCACCCTGCATACTCATAGCATCCTCCTCACAGTTCACACTGCCACCCAGCTTTGTGTTATCTGTAAATTTGCTAGTTACTTTGAATTCCTTCATCTAAATCATTGATGTATATTGTAAATAGCTGCCGTCCCAGCACCGAGCCTTGCGGTACCCCACTAGTCACTGCCTGCCATTCTGAAAGGGACTCGTTAATCCCTACTCTTTGTTTCCTGTCTGCCAACCAATTTTCTATCCATGTCAGCACCCTACCCCCAATACCATGTGCCCTCATTTTGCCCACTAATCTCCTATGTGGGACCTTATCAAATGCTTTTAGAAAGTCCAGGTATATTACATCCACTAGCTCTTCCTTATCCATTTTCCTAGTTACATTCTCAAAAAATTCCAGAAGATTAGTCAAGCATGATTTCCCCTTCTTATATCAATGCTGACTCGGACCGATCCTGTTACTGCTATCCAAATGTGCCGCTATTTCATCTTTTCTGATTGACTCCAGCATCTTCCCCACCACCGATGTCAGGCTAACTGGTCTATAATTCCCTGTTTTCTCTCCCGCCTTTATTAAAAAGTGGGATAACATTAACTACCCTCCAATCCACGGAAACTGATCCTGAGTCTATAGAACATTGGGAAATGATCACCAATGCGTCCACGATTTCTAGAGCCACTTCCTTAAGTACCCTGGGATGCAGACCATCAGGTCCTGGGGATTTTTTTCTGTTTGTTTTTATTGTTTATTTATTTGTAATGGTAAGAAAAGCGTCAAGTCAAGTCAGACTGTGCAATATTCCACAGTATAGTGTTATAGCAGTACAAAATATGGGCTATGGTGGGGGGGTGGGTTAAAGTTGTGGTGTGTGATTTGATGGACCTGTAATGCTGTCCTGAGGGCAGAAGGGCAAACAAGTGATGTGGGGGATGAGATGGGTCCTTTAGGATGCGTGATGCCTTTCACAGGCAACGAGAGCAATCGATCTCTTCCAGGGCCGGCAGGTGTGTTGGTGATCTTCTGGGCTGTGTTGATGACTCTCTGCAGAGCCGCCTTGTCAGCCGCAGAACTTGCCATACCACATCAGGATGTCATGTGTCAGGACACTCTCCATGGAGCAATCTGTTGTGTTCTGTGTTTACAAACCTATTGTGCTGCTGCAGGTAAGAATTTCATTTTTCCATTTCAGAACATATGATAATAAAGCACTCTTGACTCTCAACAGAACACTTGACTCTCAGTCATACATCGCACCAAAATCTTACGCCTAGATTTTATTGCTACTGCACATTTAACTTCAGTGATCCTGCCAGCATAAAGAAGAGTCCTGACCGAAAACATCACCATTTATGTTCTCCAGGGATGCAGCCTGACCTGCTGAGTTATTCCAGCACTTAGCATCCTCCCTTTGTAAATTAGCATCTGCAATTCCTTGTTTCAACGTAAAGTTGTACAACATGTTGCATAATTATATCAGTCATGCCAGTTCACATCATTGTTTTAGGGAGCCACAAAGGTGGCATCACCTGAGGTGGTCAAGTCTAGTCTTTGAGTTTCGAGACACAGCACAGAAATAGGCCCTTCGGCCCATTGAGTCCATGCTGACTAGCGAACACCCTGTACACTAATAATATCCTACACCCCAGGGACAATTTACAGTTTTTTTTTACCAAAGCCAATTCACCTAGTAACATGTTCGTCTTTTGAGTGTGGAAGTAAACTGGAGCACCCAGAGAAAACCCACATGGTCACGGGTTTTGTCTGGGTGCTCCATACAAACTCCATACAGACAGCACCCATAGTCAGGATCGAACCCAGGTCCCTGGCGCTGTAAAGGAGCAGCACTACCACTGTGCCGCCCTTTGGCACAACATCAGAAAGAAAATCTGGGTATAGGTATTATCAGAAACAGTATTATCAGACTTGGACTGCTACGAGAGTGAAAAGAGTTCAAACTTTAGAAAATATTCAGAAACTTTCAAATACCCATTGAAGTATAAATTGACACGTAACTAGAGAGAGATTTAGTTTTGGAAATATGGAAAAGATTTTAATTATCAAAAATATGATAAAAGTCTTCTCCACGTAACGTTCCACCTAAAATCTGCTACCTGCGTATCTCCGCTAAAAACTTCAGATGTGGGAAAGGATTACTTGTTCCTTCTTGGACCTGGTACAAAAACTGGTTCTCGACCCGAAACGTCGCCTATTCCTTCTCTCCATAGATGCTGCCTCACCCGCTGAGTTTCTCCAGCACTTTTGTCTACCTTCATTTTTGTCTACCTTCATTTTTGTCTGCCGTTGTGCTTGTTGTTTTTGTAAATATACAGCAATCGGCTCAAGTTCATGCTCTCTCATCCCATTCACATTGATGTAAATGTCAGAACGGCCTCGGAGTTGCTTTGTATTGCTTCAGATCTGCAGAAATACTAACATTTCTGACAGTTTAGATTTTTCTTCATTATTATTGTAAACTCCAGGTAGTTTATTACTACCATTGTTTTAACATAGAAAACCAAGATTTTCATTGAATCATAGCACGAAAACAGCCACTTTGGCCCAACTTGCCCATGCCAACCAACATGCCCCCATCTGCACTAGTCCCACCTGCCTGCATTTGCCCCATAAACGTCTAAACCTATCTTATTTATGTACATGTCCAAATGTATTTTGATTGTTGTGGTAGTGCCTGCCTCAACCACCTCTGGCAGTTCGTTCTAAATACCCACCACCCTTTGTGTAAAACAAAAGTTGCCAATCTTCCCTCTCTCACCTTAAACCTATCTCCTCTGGTTCTTGATTCCCCTACTCTGGGTAAAAGACTCTGTGCATTCACCCTATCTAATCTCCTCATAGCTTTGGTATCCAACTTCAGTGGTAAAATATGATCCTTGACATTGTTGGATTCTGTTAATATCTTAACCTACGGAGTGATGAACAATTGAAATGATGCAAACTAGTTGTGACCATAATAAATTTATTTTAATTTGTAATATCTAGAACAGAACAATAAATTCAATTTTCAATGCTGGGAAATAGTTACAAAACTAAATCTGTCTTCCACACTTGATCAATTGCAAAAATGTATATAAAAATAAAATTAAATACTAACAGTAGAAAAATAGGTGGTAAAACTAAGTAATACTCTACAATAAAAAACAAAATGATCTGCACAAAGTTTCAAACACAATCAGTTTTTAACAAATATTATTTTGTGATTCATCAAACTCAATAAAAACATTTTTTTTTTAAATCAGAAATACAAATAGAAAAAATGTTGCATCTGAAAAATTTGGGTTGATTAGGTTTGGTTTGGTGCCGGGGAGAGATATAATGAGTTAAACCCCTGTCCCACGATACGAGTTCATTCCAAGGGTTCTCCCGAGTTTGCCCTGATTCGAACTCGGGATTTACGGTAATGGCCACTCGTCGGTACTCGGGGCTCTCGTGGACATTTTTCATCATGTTGAAAAATCTTCACAAGTCTTCCCGTGCTTTCCTGCCGTTAGCGAGTCTTCCCGATTACCTGCCGTTAGCGCTAAGAGACGTCCCCGAGCTCCAACGTACCCGCTACGTTCATTCTCCGTGCTTACCACGAGTTTGATTTTTTTTTAAACTCTGGAGAACTCTTGGAATGAACTCGTACCGTGGGACAGGGCTAGGAAACCTGGACAAATTTCAGTGGTTGACCTGAAACCTTTTTTATTGTAATGAAAGATTATTGTTGAATTAAAATGTTCTATTCAAGTAGATCTGCATGTCAAAGTACCAACTGGAATAATTAAAGAGGCAAACCAAAGTTGGAACTTGGAAGAGAAGGAGCAAAGGTAGGAAAAGGTTTGCGTAGACTTAGAATCATTGAGGCTGCTCCTCAATTTATCAATGCAATGCCTAGTGTGGCGTGGATTCAGAAAATAGATCACACCGCAGCTATATGATGCAGATCCCCACTGTTTGATCAAATACAATGCAGCCGAGTGAACATGAAGCTCATCAATAGAAACAGTGTACCACAATCTTGTATTTCTACAAAGATGCAGTCTGACCAATGAGTTACTCCCAACACTGTGTCTATCTTTGGTACAAACCAGCATCTGCAGTTCCCGTTTAAGAAGGAACTGCAGATGCTGGAAAATCGAAGGTACACAAAAATGCTGGAGAAACTCAGTGGGTGCAGCAGCATCTATGGAGCGAAGGAGATAGGTAACGTTTCGGGCCAAAACCCTTCTTCAGTGCAGTTCCTTGCATCTACTACCATCTTGGATTTTGAGCATTTGGACATTTGTGGTCTGACCAGCTCAGGAAGGCGAGTACAGTGACGTGATATCCTGTGTTGCACATGGCCCATTCCCACCTTCACTGCTCGGAACCATCTAAAGATCTAGATCTAAACCACAAATTATCCAATTGAAGACCCTCAAAGCATCTTTAATCGGACTTTATCATGCACAAAACATCATTCCCTTTACCCTCTATCTGTACACAGTGGACGGCCCAATTGTAATCACGTATAGTCTTTCTGTTGACTGGTTAGCATGCAACATAAAGATTTTCACTATACCACGCCATGAACATGACAATAAACTAAACTGTGTTGTCAATTCCATTCCATCATCAAATTCCTTAAACCAGCTTGCCTTGGAAGCACAGCCATAGGTAGACCAGCCTTTTCTGAAATCACTATCTCAAATTCCTATCCGCGAACCTGCCACCACCATTTGTTCTGACCCTAGTACATTTCGATGCCTCTTGGGTTTGCTGCCTGACCAAATGCACAGTGCCCTTTGGAAGAATGCATTACATTACAGCCTCTTGTAGAAGCTGTTATTTCTGTAGGAGCACCTGCCAAAAAACACAAGGGAGAGGCAGAGAGTCAGAGGAGACTTTCCAGAGATTTCCCAGAGGACAGCTGCAAAAGATAAAGAGATTGGTGGCTTATCGTACATATGTCCCTTACACGGAATTATCCATGCTGATGTTGAGATTCAGTAACTCAAATGAACAAGGTACAGTCTCCCCGTTGTTATTTTCAACAAACCTCCATAGTAGCAACTGAGAGAATGGTTGAGTGAATATTTATTACTACTGTAGTTTTGTCTGTTTCTGAACCCCAATCATTAGTTTACCCCTCCCATCCTTTCTTCAAAGGCATGAATCAGAATGGTTGGGAAACAAAAGCCAATGGCATCCAATTTAAATGTCGTTTGCTTTGAATATTCCAATTGAGTACCCAACTCTCTAAAGGAGGTTGTTTGTACACAGCCAAATGTGTTTACATTATCTTACAAACTAGTGGTATGCAAATTGATTTCTCTAACTTTAAGCAACCCTTGCATCCCCTCTCTCCATCCCTCCCCCACCCTAGCTGTTCCACTAGTTTCACTGTTGCCCTGCTGAGTTTCACTGTCTTACTCGTTAGTTTCCCTCGTTATCACCTCCACATCCAATAATGGACCATTGTGGCTCCACCTTTATTGTTGCTGGCTTTGATTTGTCCTTTTGCATACATTTTATTCACTTGGTTTTTGTACCTCTTCATACCTCTAGTTTCCCTCTATCTTGACTACCAGTCTGAAGAAGGGTCTCGTCCCAAAACGTCACATGTTCCTTTTGTCTAGAGATGCTGCCTGACCTGCTGAGTTACTCCAGCATTTGAGTCTATCTTTTGTGTTTTTTTGTTGTCAGCCAATTGCTTATTTGGAGATGGTTTCTAAATGTTCTGACATGTTCAATTCATTTAACATCCAATCCACCATCTAAATCATATGCTCCTCAATGTTAAAGTTTCTCACAACCCCCAGCATTGCCAGATTTGTAGGGTTCAAAGTGCATAGTGCACACATAGGTACATTGAGATTGAATAATCACAATAAGGAGGTTATATTGTTAGGTTTGACCTGCAAACCTCTGAGAGGTAGGTACAATTGTTCCAAACGCCAATAAGAGTCGACTTACGAATTTGTATTGTTCAATCCCTTGATCATCACAGCCGACATAAAATCCACACAAGCAGTTTAATTTTCCAGATGTTTGTTAAAAATAGAATATATTAACGGTAGAATATGAGATCTAATTTCAGAACCATGTTTAGTAAATCTGTAAAATACAAGAACAATATTCATTCCAAGTTTACTCTTGATAGATAGACATTTCATTATTCGAATAGTTTCTGATATTTCTTAATTCAGATTTTCTGAATAGTCAGTTAGCATAATTAAACAAATCCATGTATGAAGATAGGATAAACTCTGGCAGGGGGATACAAATTGTTGTCTTATGCTGCAGAATTCCCAATCTCAATTAAATTATACTGAAAGAGAACAAAGAATAGGCAAACACTTGGTATAAATGATATTCAGAAAGAGCAAAGATGAAAGGCTAGATGGGTAGCTTCTAGGAAGGCTAGAACTGAAACCATGGGCTTTAATGTGCTCTGTTTCAGCAGTAAAACTTTGAGGGGTTTTATGCAAGCCTAGCAAAGAAGGGCACCCAAGAGGCAGTTCTTACCATGCACATCCTTATTTTCTACTGGATGGCTTTACCACAAGTATGCAGTCTAAATTCTTCTCAGACTGGCTGGTTACCTGGAGTTTGGGGAAGCCATCTTCAGAAAAGAGTTGCATTACTATAAGCAAAATGTAATATTTTCACAAATGTATCATTAATTCAATGAAACACAAGATAGTGGGAAACATTGATAACACAATTCACACCAAATATTTTAATTTAAGCATTCAAGTAAAACTGATCTTTAAATTATTTTATTAGATAGATCAGCCATGATCAATGGCAGAGTGGACATAATGGGCCAAATGGCCTAATTCTGCTGATATGTCTTATTGTCTTATTAGATAATGATCTAACCACCTGCTACATTACTTTAAGAAAGAGCTTGCATCATATCATGATTAATAATACACTGCACCAGGAGACATAAAAGGGCACACAGTGTTAGAGTAACTCAGTGGGTGAGGCAGCATCCCTGATGAACATGGGTTGGTGACGGTCCGGGTTAGGACCCTTCTATGCCCGACCTGAAACGTCACCTATCCAAGTTCTCCAGAGATGCTGCCTGACCCATTTAGTTACTCCAGCACTCTGTGTCCTTTTGTATTAACCAGCATCTCTTTTGTTCCACATCAGGAAATATAGTCTAACTAGACTAAGTGGGACCCGTTGGGTCCCAGCATCACACTGGAGGGCTGGTCACCAACGCAATATTCCACCTCTCCACCAATTCCAATATTGCTCGCCAGTGGGGGAGAGGGCTTTCTGTTATGCTAGTATGGGTTTTTAAAAGGCAAGGCAAACAACTGGGCAGCAGCCACCCGACAACCAAAATTATTTTTGTGAACGCAAACTTTTTTAAAAGGCGAGGCAAACAATTGGGCAGCAGCCACCTTACAGCGGTATTGAGAAGACTCACCATGGAGTAGACGTGCGTTCAGTATTTTTCGCAGCTCAGCGAGCCATGACCCTCTCACTTCCTGGGTCTCGCAGAGACTGAGTGAGGGACTACACTTCCTGGTTTTATACATCTCCAGTGGGGGCAGCAGATTTTCTTTTTTTTAATTAATATATCTCTGATTTTTCATCAATGGGAAAAATCCTCCAGTCACGGAAGGCGGAGGGGGGCTCTGAGCGAGGTGGCCAAAAATGACGGCCGTAGGTGGCGGCGTTCTCTCGGAAATCGCAGCACAGTGGGCCAAAAGTGGTCAAGATCAGACTTTTAGTAATATAGATGACTAATGATTTTAATCTTACACAAGTATGCCAGAAAGTGTGGTAAACTTATAGTACCCAGGACAATACACCTCCTCTCCATTCCTACGTCTTAAACGATCACTAACACAGTTTTATCTTAGAGTAGCAAGGGCAACATTAAACCACATTGCCTAGAAACAAAATCACTCAAAAATAGGAGCACCAAATCTGTGCTGAGAGTTAACCTTATCTCACTCATGCAGGTGTAGATTAGTAGTGTTTCATCTGTCTGACTGCACTTAGAATGCTACCTTAAATGGACATCTATGTGGGCTTGAACAATTGGTACTTGAATTCAGTAGAACTGCCAGCTCATTCCAGCTCTAACTGTTATCAAGGCTCCAAACATTAAGCCACAGGACTGGCTGAAAGGCATTTTGCAACAGGGAGGCAGCAGACCTTCCGAGATCATTCAACGTGATCATGGCTGATCATCCCCAATCAGTACCCCATTCCTGCCTTTTCCCTGTATCCCCTGACCGCTATTTATAAGATCCCTATCTAGCTCTCTTGAAAGCATCCAGAGAACCTGCCTCCACCGCCCTCCGAGGCAGAGAATTCCTCAGACTCACCACTCTCTGTGAGAAAAAGTGGTTCCTCATCTCCGTTCTAAATGGCTTACTCCTTATTCTTAAACTGTGCCCCCTGGTTCTGGACTTCCCCTAACATCGGGAACATGTTTCCTGCCTCTAGCGTGTCCAAACCCTTAACAATCTTATATGTTTCAATGAGATTCCTTCTCATCCTTCTAAACTCCAGAGTCTACAAGCCCAGCTGCTCCATTCTCTAAGCATATGACAGTCCCGCCATTCCGGGAATTAACCTTGTAAACCTACACTGCACTCCCTCAATAGTAAGAATGTCCTTCCTCAAATTAGGGGACCAAAACTGCACACAATACTCCAGGTGTGGTCTCACTAGGGCTCTGTACAACTGCAGAAGGACCTCATTGCTCCTATATTCGATTCCTCTTGTTATGAAGGCCAACATGCCATTCGCTTTCTTCACTGCCTGCTGTACCTGCATGCTTACTTTCATAGACTGATGAACAAGGACCCCCAGATCCCGTTGTACTTCCCTTTTTCCCCCCAACGTGACGCCATTTAGATAGTAATATGCCTTCCTGTTTTTGCTACCAAAGTGGATAACCTCACATTTATCCGCATTAAGCGTCATCTGCCATGCATCTGCCCACTCCCCCAACCAGTCCAAGTTATCCTGCATTCTCATAGCATCCTCCTCATAGTTCACACTGCCACCCAGCTTTGTGTCATCTGCAAATTTGCTAATGATAATCTCTAAATATGCTAAAGATAATCTCTTATTCTCCTGCGCTCCAAGGAAAAGAGTCCTAACATGCTCAACCTCTCCCTATGCTCAGGCCCTCGAGCCCTGGCAACATCCTTGTAAATCTTTGGATGTTGTGGACAAGGTGTATCCTTTTTCATAACTATTTTAAAACTAAAAGCCATTCTTCAAACTGAAATAGATTTTATTTTGTACAGTACGTGCTACACAAAGTAAATAATGCAATAATACAGCAAATTGGATGAACAGCACCTCATATTTTGCTTGGGTAGTCTGCACCCCAGCAGTATGAACATCGACTTCTCTAACTTTAGATAGCCCTTGTTCTCCCTCCTTCCCCATCTCAGTTTCCCCACAGTCCTACAGTCTCCTACTTCCTTTCTCCCCCCCCCCCCCCCCCCCCGACATCAGTCTGTAGAAGGGTCTCGACCAGAAACGTCACCTATTCCTTCTCTCCATAGATGCTGCCTCACCTGCTGAGTTTCTCCAGCATTTTTTGTCTAATACAGTAATATGTTGGGTAAAGTAGCCCAAAAGATTTTAATTCTTGAGACTTCAGATATTTTGCCGTGACTAATGTGGAACTCGGATACAAAAGTTCAGTAAGGCTTATAGTGAGTATATTTTCTTGTTGAAGAACTCGCTCAACACTTGTTTAATGTTTAATCAATATTTTGTGATAGTTCAACGTTTTTTTTTTATACAGAATCTCACTTTTGATCTTGCATACAAAATTGTGACATCTGAGGAAATGTTATCAAGTAACACTGAAGAATTTCATGCAATGTAAGTTGTAAATGTGACAGATGTTTATAGTCATGGAATCATTATGAAGGCTAGAGTTCCAAAGCAGAATCTGAAATAAGTGAGTGAGACTGGTGTGAACTACTGTTCTAGATGTAATATAATCCATTTAAAACACCTTCAACAACACAATGCTTTAAGTGCCGGAATTAAAAGGATTTAACCTTAGCAGGGAGTAGTTAAGCAAAACAACTCTTGATATGTGAATTTTCACAGCAAGAAGCCATAGAGAGCAAGTCTATGCAGAAATAATAGACATTAAGTGCTAGAGTAACTCAGTGGGTCAGGCAGAATCTTTATAGAAGAAAAGACAGATAACGTTTCGGGTCGAGACTCTTCCTCAGACTGAAAGTCAGGGTTGGGATGACCTCAGGCCCCTCTGGCTGGGGAAGGTGCGATCTCAAGAGGGAAACAATGTGAAGAACCATGGAACTAGTAAAAAGACTTGGGTGGAGGTGGTGAGGGGAGGGGAGTGTAAGTAGAAGTTATTTAAAATTAGAGAATTCAATGTTCATACCACTGGGTTCTAAGTTACCCAAGTGATATACGAGGTGCTGTTCCTCCAATTTGCATGTGTCCTCACTCTGGCAATGGAGCAGACCCTCCATTGGGCCTCAGAAAGGTCAGTGTGGAAATGGGAATGGTTGTTGAAGGGGAGGTGGTTTGCATGATGGATAGGACTGCATCGCCAACTCTGCAATTCCTTATGGTCTTGGGCTGAGCTCTTGCCCTACCAAACTGACACAACCCAAGAGGATGCTTTCTACAATTCCAACCTGCAGAAATTGGTAAGAGTTGTTGGTGACATGCCAAATTCCGTGGCCTTTTGAAGAAGTAAAAGTGCTGGTGCACTTTCTTAGCTGTGGCACCAACGTGGACCAGGACAAATTATTAGTGATATTTACACTTAAGAACTTGAACTTGAAGTTCTTCAGTGTAAATTGCATTGATACAGTGGGGCATGTACACTATCCTACTTCCTGAAGTCAACTCTCCTTCATTTTCTTGACATTGAGGGAGAGGTTATTTTCCTGACACCACATTATTAAGCTCTCTATCTCAGCTCTTTTGATGGCATGGTGGCACAGCGGTAGAGTTGCTGCCTCACTGTCAGGGACCCGGGTTCGATCCTGATTATGGGTGCTGCCTGTATGGAGTTTGTATGGTCTCTCCGTTACTGCGTGGGTTTTCACTGGGTGCTTTTGGTTTCCTCACATATTCCAAAGATGTACAGGTTTGTAGGTAAATTTGCTTCGTAAAAAAAAAAAAATAGTCAATGCCTACGATGTTCTGTTGTGCTGAAGCAAAGCAAAATTTCATTGTCCTATCAGGGACACATGATAATAAACTCTTGAATCTTGAAATTTAAATTGTCCCTAATGTGTCGGATAGTGCTACTGTACCGGTAATCTTGGTGCCGAACCCGGGGCGGACTCAGTGCCCCATTTCGAAGCTGTATCTCCAAATTAAACTGATCTCCTTCCTGTACTTTGTCTCCTCATTGTTCAAGGTCCAGCCCACTGTGGCGGTGTCATCTGCCAACCTGGTGTTAGAGTAGAATCTGGCTACACAGTTGCCAGTGTATAGGGAGGTAAGTGGCTGATGATACAGCCTTGCAAGACACTGCCAAGGAGGATGTTTTTGCACCTATCCTTACTAATTGCTGTCTATGGTCTGTGTTTATTAACTTAGCACATTGCAACAAGAATGGTGAAACTTGTTCTGTATTATCAAGAAGCGATAATAAATTATTGACGGTATGCCAAGAAGAAAAATTGATGTTTGCATCAAGCACATTCAAGAATATATAAATTACTAGATTAAGTGGGACCCATTGGGTCCCAGCATCACACGGGAGGGCTGGTCACCAACGCAATATTCCACCTCTCCACCAATTCCAATATTGCTCACCAGTTGGGATAGGGGGGGCTTTCTCTAGTGCTAGTATGGGTGTTGCGGGCCGAAGGTACTGGTTTCCTGTGGGCTAGTATAGACATTGTGGGCTGAATGGATTCTTGGTCTGGCAGCCAACTGTTGCAATAATTTTAAAAGCCAAGCCAAGGCAAACAATTTGGCTGCAGCCACCCGACAACCAAAATTAATTTTGTGAACACAAACTTATTAAAAAAGAGAGGCAAACAATTGGGCAGCAGTCACCTTACAGCCGCATCGAGGGGACTCACCGTGGAGTAGACGTGCGTTCAGTGTTATTCGCAGTTCAGAGAGCCGTGACCCTCTCGCTTCCTGGGTCTGGCAGAGACTGAGTGAGGGACTACACTTCCGGGTTTTATAGTCCCGCCCCCCTGCCGCCAGCAGAGAGAATGAGGATTAAAAATGTTTTTTTATATCTCTCTGATTTTTTATCGATGGGATAAATCCTCCAGTCCCGGAAGGCGGAGGAGGGCTCTGATCGAGGTGGCCAAAAATGACGGACATAGGTGGCGGCATTCTCTCGGAAATCACACCATAGCGAGCCAAAAGCGGTCAAGATCAGACTTTTAGTAATATAGATGCTCAAAATAAGAAAGGTGTCAGGAATTTCCCTCAAGGTGAAAATTTGTAATTTGTATCTTTTCCACATACCTGTACCTACATTGGTGACAAATCATAATGCTTTCATTAACAATCCTTGGTGCTGTCAGCAGTGCCAGTGGTTTCTTTGAGAGTCTAATCATGGGACAAGGGGATAGGGTGGTCAAACAAGCATTGTGCCTCATCAGTCAAAATATTAAGTATAGAAGTCGGGAGGTCATGTTACAGTTGTACAAGACTTGAGGCCACATTTAGAGTATTGTGTTCAGTTTTGGTCACCCTGTTATAGGAAATATGTTGTTAAGCTAGAAGGGGTACAGAGAAGATTTACAAGGATGTTGCCAGGACCCGTGGGCCTGAGCTATATGGAAAGATTGAGCAGGCTGGGACTTTATACCTTGGAGTGCAAGAGGATAATGGTGATCTTATAGAGGGGTACATGATCAGAAGGGGAATAGATAGGGTAAATGCAGTCTTTTGCCCAGAGTAGTGGAATCGAGAACCAGAGGACAGAGGTTTGAGTGGAGGGAGAGGGGGGTTTAATAGGAACTTGAGGGGCAACTTGGTAGGTTTTGGGACAACTTGAGGGGATGGTAAGTATATGGAACAAGATGCCAGAGGAGGTATCACAATGTTTAAGAAACATTTAGACAGATAGATGGATTGGATGGGTTTAGAGCAATATGGGCCTAATGCAGGCAGTAGGGACTTGTGTAGATGGGGTATGTTGATCAGCATGGACAAGTTGGGCTAAAGGGACTGTATGTCTTTATGACCATTCTCATAATTCAGTATGAATGGTGTACATTGAAATATAGTGGCCTGAAATGAAAAGCCACTGCAGGTGTGTTGCCAAAGTCATTGCTATTACACTGTGAAGATCTTTCAAATTCAGAGGAACATTTTCTGCTTACAACAACTATCGAGAGCTAGGGAGGCACAGAAATATAATTCCCAAAATAGTATGCAAAATGGTTTTATAAACACGGACAAATATCCAGATGAAGTTACAGGAATGTACTATTCACTATGACATGAGGTGTTAAAGAACAAGATTGTGATAAGGGACAAGGTTGTTATAAGTGGAGATACAGATCACATACAAAGTGAGAAGTTAAATTAAGATGATTAATTTTAGAAGTTTTGCACTGAAAATTCAATATTGTAATCACAGTTGCATTAACCAGAGGTATTATGGACTGGGATTGGATTAAGATCCCATAGCATTGTAAATTAGTGCACAAGTGGCAACTCTTGGACTTAGAAATGGCAAATGGGTCTTTTCCAAATTGCACATATTAATTATTGTGGAGGGAAATTGATAATTTCTTGGCACTCATAGTTACTCGAAATGGATGAAAGTGATACTTGTTAGCTCCACAAAAGAGTGTTGTGTCGAACAACTGACCTCCATTTTCTTACGTTACAGCTTTTCAAAATAACTTGTTTTGGATAAAAGTCTCTGGTTTTCTTTATTTTAGTTGAGTGCTTTAGGAAACAATGATACTAGGCAGACATGTATTTCACAATATTATCCAGCGTCAAATGATGGAACTGAGATGTCAGTGAGAATTACCAGCTTAAAAAAATAAATCAGATGTTACAGGGAAGCGTGTTTAACAATGAGTGTTTGTTTAGGAACACTTTTTACTAAAACCATAGAACAATGCACAGACTATATTCTTGCCGAGTTACTAATGTGTAAAAGAACTCAGAATAGGATTGAGCTTTAATTAAGAAAATCTTGAAGGGAGAATGAATGAGATGCCTTTAGAAAAATAAACTAAAATATGACTCAAGCCAGGGAAAGAGATATTTTTGACATTATTATGTAGTTCGTGGTGCTAATACCACCTATGAAATCAAACATTAAGAAAATAGATATTTTTGAGATACGAGATAAAATCAAAAGTTCACACGTACATCATTTAATTTCTGCAAGGAAAACATTAAAAAAAAAAGACTGCATTCCAGAATTTGATCCATTGGAAACTGGAAAAATGTTACAACATTCTCCTGACGATTTAAGAAGTGACATCTTCCTCAAGCTCAGAGATGGACATGATACACACAATACAAATTCCTTTAAGATCAAAGAGACTCAAAAAACTGTGCATTGATTAAATCTTTAAATAACATGTATGTGAATCACTTGTTCAATTCAAGAAGGGGAGAGCAACGTAGGCTATATGTACACAGTGCAAGTGTTAAGAGTTCAATAAAGCCCTTGGCAATGTTCTAGCTGCACTGGTGGGTTAGTGTCTGTATATTCCACATTGTTTGGTTCAAAATAAGACCAGAATACTCCGCCATTCAATTATGGCTAATCTATTTTCCCTCTCAACATTCTTCTGCCTTCCCCCTGTAACCTTTGATGCTCTTCCTTGACAAGAAGCTATCAATCTTCGCCTTGAAAATACCCATTGTCTTGGCCTCCACAGACATCTGTGGCAATGAATTCCACAGGTTCTCCAACCTCCGACTATAGAAATTCTTCCTCATCTCCATTCTGAAGGTACGTCCTTTTATTCTAAAGCTGTGCCCTCTGGTACTAGACTCTCCCACTAATGAAAATATTCTTTCCATGTACACCCTATCCATGCCTTTCATTATCTGGTAGGTTTCAATAATGTCTCCCCTCATCCTTCTAAACTCCAATGAGTACAAGCCCAGTGCTGTCAAAACAATGAACGTGTGCACTCTGATACATCACAAATAGCAAACATTTTACTGTAAGGAAATAAAATATTTTAACTTACTCTTAGACAATATTACATGTCTTTGTCTGATTTCTGGAAGGTTCGCGATCTTCTCTAGGTTCAGGTTCTCTGTGGGAAAAGTGAAAAACTGAAAATACAATCTGTTGCATGTTCATTAGATAGATTTATTGGTCTACAATATAATGAGGGAAGTCAGGTGAGGCAGGCTTGGGATCAACAGATAACTTTGAACGCAAGTTTCCATCGATTTCAACCTCTCACGTTTTCCTAAGTTTTAGAAATCCGGTGCGGGAACAGATGCTGCAGCCTACAGAGTCCGTGCCGACCAACAATCACCTGTACACTCACTCTATCCACACACTGGGGACAATTTTATAATTTTTACAGAAGCCAATTAATCTACAAACCTGCACGTCTTTGGAGTGTTGGAGGAAAATGGAGCACCTAGAGAAAACACACCTGATCACAGGGAGAATGTACAAACTCCATACAGACAGCACCTGTCGTCAGGATCAAACCCGGGTCTCTGGCGCTGTAAGGCAGCAACTCTACCGTTACGCCACTCTATCAGTAAAGTGGAGACCCAGTAAAGAGATTGGTTGTCATATAAATTCAAATTGAGTGACTGGTCATTTAATCACTGGGAACCTAAAAGCCAAACCAGATGGACCTTGATATTTGATCTGCCCCTGTAGAATTCGACAGAAATGTTTGTTCTATCTATGTAATTTATAACCTTTAATGAGCATTCAAAACAAACCTAACTCTACCAGATTAGGAAGTAAATCTAAAGGCCTGTAGTTGGACCAGAGTGGTTTATTATGATCATAACTCGTGCGAGGGATCGCTTGCAGCTCCTTAAAAACTGATTTAATAAAATTCAACTATAAAGATCCACTGTGTTAAATTACTATATAATTTATCCATCTCAGTTGTACATGAGAATAATACCTACTTTAGTTATCAGTAGATTCATTGTGTTGCTAGCAAGTTTAGGCAGTACACATGATAGAGAATGTTGATACACAAATACCACTTTGAATCAAGATTACTACTTCAACATAATGACAGCCTAAATAAATCAGTGGACTCTCCCCAAATGGGTTTTATGAAAGTATACACAGACTCCAAACATTCTGAAAACAATCGCACTATGTTACTTCCAGGGGCTTCATAAACCATCTGCAATCCAATCTTGTCAGCACAGCTACATAAAGAGCTGGTTCTCAGAGATCCTTTCATAAATTATAGGAGCAGAATTGGGCCATTCTGCCATTCAAGTCTACTCCACCATTCATGGCTGATCTATCTTTCCCTCTCAACCCCATTCTCCTGCCTTCTCTCCATAACCCCGACACCCATTCTAATCAAGAATCTGTCAATCTCTGCCTTAAATCTATCAATTAACAAGGCCTCCACGGCTTTCTGTAGCAATAAACTCCACAGATTCACTACCCTCGGACTAAAGAAATTCCTCCTCGTCTCCTTTCTAAAGGTACATCCTTTTATTCAGCGTCTATGGCACTTGGTCCTAAACTAGTGGGATATCAGAGATAAAAATTAAGTAATTTGATTGGAACAGCTCGATGGTACATTTTGGCTCTGCTCAAGGAATGAATGGTTAGGGTTCTGAAACAACACATCATTACTTTAAGATCCTCTGTTCACAGTAACTCGGACAAATAGGAGCAGGGAGTAGATCACCTGACCTGCTGGACATTCTCTGAAAACCAGTAAGCTTACGGTTGGAGCCAACTCTATTTTCCTTCCCTGCTCCTAATGTTGCTTCTAAAAATCAGACATTTGCTCACAGCACACAGATTCACGATATTATGCAAGTATGCACTTCATATAATAGCAACTTACCAATTAATATTGATGATGCAAGAACTCTTGGTTAATGAATGTGTGCAACAGACAGAAGGGCAATTCCAAAGCTTACAGGACAATAAAACCTCTGATGTGTTGGAATAAACTGTATTGAAAACTGTTTATTCAACTGGTTTATTGCAAAGAGTACATTAGTACACACATACACAGAAGTAGTTAGTTGGAATTTCTGCAGTTTTCCAGATTTATTTGCTCATTTTCTGCAAGAGAAACCTGGAAATTTAGGATAGTAGTTGTGTACGTCATCTGAAAGCACTTAGTATGCGAAGGAATACTGTGTGAATTCATGTGAATAGATGTATGCCCATTTGTGAGGCCATGATAAAGTCTACCTTGACATTCACTTTTTTTGCTTGTCCCTTTCTAAACTAGTGTTGAGGCCAGATAAAACTCTTTTTTATTTATTTATTTTTTTTAAATAAATTGTAGCAGAATATTTATTTTATATTTGTTTTAAATCCACAAATTTATTTGTATGGCCTTGTAATGCCATATCCAACACAGAAGAAAAAAGACAGTGAAAGTTGTTGAATGCCAAATGTAAAGGTATTTTTAAAGCCATGGCAAGGTAAAGCCACGTCAATGGCAGCTAATGGTTATACAATATTAATAGTTAAAAGACTATATAAGATTCATTAATTCAGCACAATGCTATTGATTTGAGAAAGTAAAATATGATTTTTTTTTTTAAACTCAAGGAGGAAGTTCTGTTTCGCTAGTCAGTTAGTGATGGAATGTTACTGGAAAGT